>NC_143498.1:0-252500 GCF_051622355.1 Phaseolus vulgaris
TAAACCCTAAACCCTAAACCCTAAACCCTAAACCCTAAACCCTAAACCCTAAACCCTAAACCCTAAACCCTAAACCCTAAACCCTAAACCCTAAACCCTAAACCCTAAACCCTAAACCCTAAACCCTAAACCCTAAACCCTAAACCCTAAACCCTAAACCCTAAACCCTAAACCCTAAACCCTAAACCCTAAACCCTAAACCCTAAACCCTAAACCCTAAACCCTAAACCCTAAACCCTAAACCCTAAACCCTAAACCCTAAACCCTAAACCCTAAACCCTAAACCCTAAACCCTAAACCCTAAACCCTAAACCCTAAACCCTAAACCCTAAACCCTAAACCCTAAACCCTAAACCCTAAACCCTAAACCCTAAACCCTAAACCCTAAACCCTAAACCCTAAACCCTAAACCCTAAACCCTAAACCCTAAACCCTAAACCCTAAACCCTAAACCCTAAACCCTAAACCCTAAACCCTAAACCCTAAACCCTAAACCCTAAACCCTAAACCCTAAACCCTAAACCCTAAACCCTAAACCCTAAACCCTAAACCCTAAACCCTAAACCCTAAACCCTAAACCCTAAACCCTAAACCCTAAACCCTAAACCCTAAACCCTAAACCCTAAACCCTAAACCCTAAACCCTAAACCCTAAACCCTAAACCCTAAACCCTAAACCCTAAACCCTAAACCCTAAACCCTAAACCCTAAACCCTAAACCCTAAACCCTAAACCCTAAACCCTAAACCCTAAACCCTAAACCCTAAACCCTAAACCCTAAACCCTAAACCCCCTAAACCCTAAACCCTAAACCCTAAACCCTAAACCCTAAACCCTAAACCCTAAACCCTAAACCCTAAACCCTAAACCCTAAACCCTAAACCCTAAACCCTAAACCCTAAACCCTAAACCCTAAACCCTAAACCCTAAACCCTAAACCCTAAACCCTAAACCCTAAACCCTAAACCCTAAACCCTAAACCCTAAACCCTAAACCCTAAACCCTAAACCCTAAACCCTAAACCCTAAACCCTAAACCCTAAACCCTAAACCCTAAACCCTAAACCCTAAACCCTAAACCCTAAACCCTAAACCCTAAACCCTAAACCCTAAACCCTAAACCCTAAACCCTAAACCCTAAACCCTAAACCCTAAACCCTAAACCCTAAACCCTAAACCCTAAACCCTAAACCCTAAACCCTAAACCCTAAACCCTAAACCCTAAACCCTAAACCCTAAACCCTAAACCCTAAACCCTAAACCCTAAACCCTAAACCCTAAACCCTAAACCCTAAACCCTAAACCCTAAACCCTAAACCCTAAACCCTAAACCCTAAACCCTAAACCCTAAACCCTAAACCCTAAACCCTAAACCCTAAACCCTAAACCCTAAACCCTAAACCCTAAACCCTAAACCCTAAACCCTAAACCCTAAACCCTAAACCCTAAACCCTAAACCCTAAACCCTAAACCCTAAACCCTAAACCCTAAACCCTAAACCCTAAACCCTAAACCCTAAACCCTAAACCCTAAACCCTAAACCCTAAACCCTAAACCCTAAACCCTAAACCCTAAACCCTAAACCCTAAACCCTAAACCCTAAACCCTAAACCCTAAACCCTAAACCCTAAACCCTAAACCCTAAACCCTAAACCCTAAACCCTAAACCCTAAACCCTAAACCCTAAACCCTAAACCCTAAACCCTAAACCCTAAACCCTAAACCCTAAACCCTAAACCCTAAACCCTAAACCCTAAACCCTAAACCCTAAACCCTAAACCCTAAACCCTAAACCCTAAACCCTAAACCCTAAACCCTAAACCCTAAACCCTAAACCCTAAACCCTAAACCCTAAACCCTAAACCCTAAACCCTAAACCCTAAACCCTAAACCCTAAACCCTAAACCCTAAACCCTAAACCCTAAACCCTAAACCCTAAACCCTAAACCCTAAACCCTAAACCCTAAACCCTAAACCCTAAACCCTAAACCCTAAACCCTAAACCCTAAACCCTAAACCCTAAACCCTAAACCCTAAACCCTAAACCCTAAACCCTAAACCCTAAACCCTAAACCCTAAACCCTAAACCCTAAACCCTAAACCCTAAACCCTAAACCCTAAACCCTAAACCCTAAACCCTAAACCCTAAACCCTAAACCCTAAACCCTAAACCCTAAACCCTAAACCCTAAACCCTAAACCCTAAACCCTAAACCCTAAACCCTAAACCCTAAACCCTAAACCCTAAACCCTAAACCCTAAACCCTAAACCCTAAACCCTAAACCCTAAACCCTAAACCCTAAACCCTAAACCCTAAACCCTAAACCCTAAACCCTAAACCCTAAACCCTAAACCCTAAACCCTAAACCCTAAACCCTAAACCCTAAACCCTAAACCCTAAACCCTAAACCCTAAACCCTAAACCCTAAACCCTAAACCCTAAACCCTAAACCCTAAACCCTAAACCCTAAACCCTAAACCCTAAACCCTAAACCCTAAACCCTAAACCCTAAACCCTAAACCCTAAACCCTAAACCCTAAACCCTAAACCCTAAACCCTAAACCCTAAACCCTAAACCCTAAACCCTAAACCCTAAACCCTAAACCCTAAACCCTAAACCCTAAACCCTAAACCCTAAACCCTAAACCCTAAACCCTAAACCCTAAACCCTAAACCCTAAACCCTAAACCCTAAACCCTAAACCCTAAACCCTAAACCCTAAACCCTAAACCCTAAACCCTAAACCCTAAACCCTAAACCCTAAACCCTAAACCCTAAACCCTAAACCCTAAACCCTAAACCCTAAACCCTAAACCCTAAACCCTAAACCCTAAACCCTAAACCCTAAACCCTAAACCCTAAACCCTAAACCCTAAACCCTAAACCCTAAACCCTAAACCCTAAACCCTAAACCCTAAACCCTAAACCCTAAACCCTAAACCCTAAACCCTAAACCCTAAACCCTAAACCCTAAACCCTAAACCCTAAACCCTAAACCCTAAACCCTAAACCCTAAACCCTAAACCCTAAACCCTAAACCCTAAACCCTAAACCCTAAACCCTAAACCCTAAACCCTAAAACCCTAAACCCTAAACCCTAAACCCTAAACCCTAAACCCTAAACCCTAAACCCTAAACCCTAAACCCTAAACCCTAAACCCTAAACCCTAAACCCTAAACCCTAAACCCTAAACCCTAAACCCTAAACCCTAAACCCTAAACCCTAAACCCTAAACCCTAAACCCTAAACCCTAAACCCTAAACCCTAAACCCTAAACCCTAAACCCTAAACCCTAAACCCTAAACCCTAAACCCTAAACCCTAAACCCTAAACCCTAAACCCTAAACCCTAAACCCTAAACCCTAAACCCTAAACCCTAAACCCTAAACCCTAAACCCTAAACCCTAAACCCTAAACCCTAAACCCTAAACCCTAAACCCTAAACCCTAAACCCTAAACCCTAAACCCTAAACCCTAAACCCTAAACCCTAAACCCTAAACCCTAAACCCTAAACCCTAAACCCTAAACCCTAAACCCTAAACCCTAAACCCTAAACCCTAAACCCTAAACCCTAAACCCTAAACCCTAAACCCTAAACCCTAAACCCTAAACCCTAAACCCTAAACCCTAAACCCTAAACCCTAAACCCTAAACCCTAAACCCTAAACCCTAAACCCTAAACCCTAAACCCTAAACCCTAAACCCTAAACCCTAAACCCTAAACCCTAAACCCTAAACCCTAAACCCTAAACCCTAAACCCTAAACCCTAAACCCTAAACCCTAAACCCTAAACCCTAAACCCTAAACCCTAAACCCTAAACCCTAAACCCTAAACCCTAAACCCTAAACCCTAAACCCTAAACCCTAAACCCTAAACCCTAAACCCTAAACCCTAAACCCTAAACCCTAAACCCTAAACCCTAAACCCTAAACCCTAAACCCTAAACCCTAAACCCTAAACCCTAAACCCTAAACCCTAAACCCTAAACCCTAAACCCTAAACCCTAAACCCTAAACCCTAAACCCTAAACCCTAAACCCTAAACCCTAAACCCTAAACCCTAAACCCTAAACCCTAAACCCTAAACCCTAAACCCTAAACCCTAAACCCTAAACCCTAAACCCTAAACCCTAAACCCTAAACCCTAAACCCTAAACCCTAAACCCTAAACCCTAAACCCTAAACCCTAAACCCTAAACCCTAAACCCTAAACCCTAAACCCTAAACCCTAAACCCTAAACCCTAAACCCTAAACCCTAAACCCTAAACCCTAAACCCTAAACCCTAAACCCTAAACCCTAAACCCTAAACCCTAAACCCTAAACCCTAAACCCTAAACCCTAAACCCTAAACCCTAAACCCTAAACCCTAAACCCTAAACCCTAAACCCTAAACCCTAAACCCTAAACCCTAAACCCTAAACCCTAAACCCTAAACCCTAAACCCTAAACCCTAAACCCTAAACCCTAAACCCTAAACCCTAAACCCTAAACCCTAAACCCTAAACCCTAAACCCTAAACCCTAAACCCTAAACCCTAAACCCTAAACCCTAAACCCTAAACCCTAAACCCTAAACCCTAAACCCTAAACCCTAAACCCTAAACCCTAAACCCTAAACCCTAAACCCTAAACCCTAAACCCTAAACCCTAAACCCTAAACCCTAAACCCTAAACCCTAAACCCTAAACCCTAAACCCTAAACCCTAAACCCTAAACCCTAAACCCTAAACCCTAAACCCTAAACCCTAAACCCTAAACCCTAAACCCTAAACCCTAAACCCTAAACCCTAAACCCTAAACCCTAAACCCTAAACCCTAAACCCTAAACCCTAAACCCTAAACCCTAAACCCTAAACCCTAAACCCTAAACCCTAAACCCTAAACCCTAAACCCTAAACCCTAAACCCTAAACCCTAAACCCTAAACCCTAAACCCTAAACCCTAAACCCTAAACCCTAAACCCTAAACCCTAAACCCTAAACCCTAAACCCTAAACCCTAAACCCTAAACCCTAAACCCTAAACCCTAAACCCTAAACCCTAAACCCTAAACCCTAAACCCTAAACCCTAAACCCTAAACCCTAAACCCTAAACCCTAAACCCTAAACCCTAAACCCTAAACCCTAAACCCTAAACCCTAAACCCTAAACCCTAAACCCTAAACCCTAAACCCTAAACCCTAAACCCTAAACCCTAAACCCTAAACCCTAAACCCTAAACCCTAAACCCTAAACCCTAAACCCTAAACCCTAAACCCTAAACCCTAAACCCTAAACCCTAAACCCTAAACCCTAAACCCTAAACCCTAAACCCTAAACCCTAAACCCTAAACCCTAAACCCTAAACCCTAAACCCTAAACCCTAAACCCTAAACCCTAAACCCTAAACCCTAAACCCTAAACCCTAAACCCTAAACCCTAAACCCTAAACCCTAAACCCTAAACCCTAAACCCTAAACCCTAAACCCTAAACCCTAAACCCTAAACCCTAAACCCTAAACCCTAAACCCTAAACCCTAAACCCTAAACCCTAAACCCTAAACCCTAAACCCTAAACCCTAAACCCTAAACCCTAAACCCTAAACCCTAAACCCTAAACCCTAAACCCTAAACCCTAAACCCTAAACCCTAAACCCTAAACCCTAAACCCTAAACCCTAAACCCTAAACCCTAAACCCTAAACCCTAAACCCTAAACCCTAAACCCTAAACCCTAAACCCTAAACCCTAAACCCTAAACCCTAAACCCTAAACCCTAAACCCTAAACCCTAAACCCTAAACCCTAAACCCTAAACCCTAAACCCTAAACCCTAAACCCTAAACCCTAAACCCTAAACCCTAAACCCTAAACCCTAAACCCTAAACCCTAAACCCTAAACCCTAAACCCTAAACCCTAAACCCTAAACCCTAAACCCTAAACCCTAAACCCTAAACCCTAAACCCTAAACCCTAAACCCTAAACCCTAAACCCTAAACCCTAAACCCTAAACCCTAAACCCTAAACCCTAAACCCTAAACCCTAAACCCTAAACCCTAAACCCTAAACCCTAAACCCTAAACCCTAAACCCTAAACCCTAAACCCTAAACCCTAAACCCTAAACCCTAAACCCTAAACCCTAAACCCTAAACCCTAAACCCTAAACCCTAAACCCTAAACCCTAAACCCTAAACCCTAAACCCTAAACCCTAAACCCTAAACCCTAAACCCTAAACCCTAAACCCTAAACCCTAAACCCTAAACCCTAAACCCTAAACCCTAAACCCTAAACCCTAAACCCTAAACCCTAAACCCTAAACCCTAAACCCTAAACCCTAAACCCTAAACCCTAAACCCTAAACCCTAAACCCTAAACCCTAAACCCTAAACCCTAAACCCTAAACCCTAAACCCTAAACCCTAAACCCTAAACCCTAAACCCTAAACCCTAAACCCTAAACCCTAAACCCTAAACCCTAAACCCTAAACCCTAAACCCTAAACCCTAAACCCTAAACCCTAAACCCTAAACCCTAAACCCTAAACCCTAAACCCTAAACCCTAAACCCTAAACCCTAAACCCTAAACCCTAAACCCTAAACCCTAAACCCTAAACCCTAAACCCTAAACCCTAAACCCTAAACCCTAAACCCTAAACCCTAAACCCTAAACCCTAAACCCTAAACCCTAAACCCTAAACCCTAAACCCTAAACCCTAAACCCTAAACCCTAAACCCTAAACCCTAAACCCTAAACCCTAAACCCTAAACCCTAAACCCTAAACCCTAAACCCTAAACCCTAAACCCTAAACCCTAAACCCTAAACCCTAAACCCTAAACCCTAAACCCTAAACCCTAAACCCTAAACCCTAAACCCTAAACCCTAAACCCTAAACCCTAAACCCTAAACCCTAAACCCTAAACCCTAAACCCTAAACCCTAAACCCTAAACCCTAAACCCTAAACCCTAAACCCTAAACCCTAAACCCTAAACCCTAAACCCTAAACCCTAAACCCTAAACCCTAAACCCTAAACCCTAAACCCTAAACCCTAAACCCTAAACCCTAAACCCTAAACCCTAAACCCTAAACCCTAAACCCTAAACCCTAAACCCTAAACCCTAAACCCTAAACCCTAAACCCTAAACCCTAAACCCTAAACCCTAAACCCTAAACCCTAAACCCTAAACCCTAAACCCTAAACCCTAAACCCTAAACCCTAAACCCTAAACCCTAAACCCTAAACCCTAAACCCGAAACCCTAAACCCTAAACCCCAAACCCTAAACCCCAAACCCTAAACCCCAAACCCCAAACCCCAAACCCTAAACCCTAAACCCTAAACCCCAAACCCTAAACCCTAAACCCTAAACCCTAAACCCTAAACCCTAAACCCTAAACCCTAAACCCGAAACCCTAAACCCGAAACCCGAAACCCCAAACCCCAAACCCCGAAACCCCAAACCCCAAACCCCAAACCCCAAACCCCAAACCCCAAACCCCAAACCCCGAAACCCCAAACCCCAAACCCCAAACCCCAAACCCCGAAACCCGAAACCCCGAAACCCGAAACCCGAAACCCCGAACCCGAAACCCCGAACCCGAAACCCCGAACCCCGAAACCCCGAACCCAGAAACCCCGAAACCCCGAACCCCGAAACCCGGAACCCCGAAACCCCGAACCCCGAACCCCGAACCCCGAACCCCGAACCCCAAACCCCAAACCCCAAACCCCAAATACAAATGAAATGCTAGCCAAGTTACATGCAAGTGTGGGCACATGGAAGCACATGGAGCACATGGCACATGGGAGCACATGGGTGAAGTGGCACCTAAATAGAGGTAAATTCTAGAAGTATTCCTTGTGTGGTTGGTCTAGAATTTACGCCCATTAGGTCTAGCTAATTGGGCCGGTCCTAAGTTTACTTAGAAATGGTTATTTCTAATTAAACTTAGGTGTACCGACTAAGTCATCGGGTGTGATGACGTGTCTAGCACGTGACTATGTGGGGCGTGCTCTGCAGAACACGTGGACAAGAGAAAGATTAATAGTTCAGAAGTGAGCATAGTCGCCGATTCGTGGAACCGGCGTTCTATAGTAAACATGGTCGGTTGTCGCCGGGGTTGTGTGTCATCGACGTAGTAGATAATGGAAGATCAGGTGGTCTGACATCGCCATAAGGAGCACATCGCCGAATCTCCCGGTAAGCTTAGTTAAAGCTGCTGGAAGCTCAGAAGAGTAAGTTCAAGTGTGTAAGTTCAGGAAGATGATTGTTGCGCCGGCATGGGGCGTGAAGGTCGTGTGGGTTGAAGGGAACAGCTTGCCCATCAACGACAGGATTCCCAGAGTGGACATTCGTTGGTGGCAAGGTTTCCTCAGCTAGAACATGCATGGCGTAGCAATAAGGAAGGTGCCACTTGCGACAAGCGATATCACAGAGATGGTGCACTTTGCTGCATCCGATACTTGCCTTGCCAAGTGGTGTTCTAGAGCGTATTACATGCTAGATTACTCCTTGAGTAAGAGACTTAGCCGCGCGACTGGTTACTACACAGAAATAACGCTCAAGTTACCCCAACCCAGATGACGGCACGTGTAGTGTTGGATGCTACCTGTTACTCCAACCCAGATGATGACACGTGTAGGGTTGGATGCAATAGAGAAATGACGCTCGAGTTATCCTAGCTCAGATGATGACACGTGTAGGGCTGGGTACTACCTACAACCCCAGCCCAGATGCACATGCAGGGTTGGATGCGAGCCACGTGTCCAAAGTGTAACTGCCTGGAGAGAGAAAAAACCTAGCTATAAAGGTAAACTTAACAGAATTTGCAGAGGTAGGTTTTCATTGCGGCTCATTGTTTTGGGTTGAGTGCACTTTAGTACGGTTCTACAGAGTATAGTTTTCTCTCAGTTTTTGGGTGTTCTTGTCACTGACTTGAGCGTCGGAGCGCCACCGGCCGCAGAGGCGCCATCTTGTGTTTTCAGGTTCTCAGAGAGGCTATCTGTGGAGTGGACTTGAAGGGCACGTGGTGTCAAGCTGGTGAGGAAGATCGTGACGAGGCAACGCTCTTGCGCTAGGTCAACCGGCAGGATCATCTAGCGCCCACCGTGGGGCCGTATAAAAGGTCATTCCCAACCACAGTTCGAATTTGTTGAAGTTTTGGCGTTTTTTGTTCGACTGCTTGCTGTCGCAGTCGGTTTTCGAAGTTTCTGCCAGTCGTTTGAAGTTTCTTTGAGTTGCTGAGTTTGCTGAGAAAGGATGAGGACAACGCGGTCCAGTTTAGTCGTGCCGTCAACCGAAGAGGACGCTGTGTCTATGACGCAAGTGATGGAGATGATGAGGACATTGCAGGAGAACATAGCTGCATCGCGTTCTGAGCAAGAAAGAATGCACGAGGCGTTGGTGGCCTCACAAGCTAGGAATGAAGAGCTCAACAGGATCAACGAAGAGCTGCGTAAGGCTCTTCAGGGACGGGAGGAGCGCGCGATTGGGGACAGATCTACACCCCCGTCCCCACCGTGTAGCTTTCCCATGCCATTTTCTCAGGAGATCATGGACACGGTGGTCCCTGCGAATACGGTGGCGGTGAAAGCATATTTCACCGGGATGGAGGACCCTGAGGCTCATCTCACGGCGTTTCACACTCAAATGATGCTCTCAGGGGGGTCAGACGCAATCTACTGCAAGGTATTCATGAGCACTCTCAGTGGAACAACGCTGGACTGGTTCGTCAGTTTACCTACTGGCCACATTACCACGTTTCAGCAGTTTTCCAAGATGTTTGTTGAGCAGTATATAGTAAACAAGGCACCGCCGCTAGTGTCTTACGACCTGTTCGACGTGAGGCAGTACCAAGGGGAGTCCCTGAAGGATTTCTTGAACAGATTCGGAGCTCAGATAGTCTGTTTGCCAGGTAAAGATGAAGAAATATTTGTACATGCCTTCAAAAAGGGCGTGTTGCCTGGGCCTTTTAGTGAGTCACTTATCAGGAGTCACCCCGCCACGTTCGCTGAAATTCAGCGACGTGTCGTGGCTCACATCGCCGCTGAGAGCGAAGTCTCCGAGAAAAGGGGAAATGTGGCCCCAGCTAAGCCACGCGCTCAGACGAGGGTCCAGCCGCAGAGGGTGATGGAGGCGGCGGCGGGGAAGAGGGATCAAAGGATGCGTCATCCTTATGACCCAAAGAAGAGTAAGGGGAAGGGGTCGGGGCGGCCCAGAGAGACTAATCGCCCGCCAAGGTATGAGTTCGTGATGGGGTTGGCTGATCTGATCGCCATCCCGAACATTGCTGCCCGGCTCAAAGTGCCTGAGAAGACGACGGAAAAGGTGTTGGGACCAAAACCAGACGCGTGGTGTGAGTTCCACAAGAGCTTTGGCCACTCTATCAACTCGTGTTTGGCTTTGGGATACCAACTCGCCGAGTTGGTCAAATGTGGGTTCTTGAAAGATTACTTGCTGGAGAAGCAAGCGGGCCAATCATCAGGTTCCCAACCGGCGGACAATGAGGGACAGCAACACGAGGTACCCATTCACGGCGAGATCCACACCATAGCTGGTGGATTCTCGGGTGGTGGATGTACCGCATCGCAACGCAAGAAGTACGCAAGGTCTGTGATGTCAGTGGAAGTTTTTGAGGATCACTCGCCCGACGTGGACATCACGTTCACCAAAGGAGACCTTAGGGATGTTGTGCCTCATGACAATGACCCTATTGTGATCTCGCTTGTTATGGCGGGAAGGACTGTCCATCGGGTGCTGGTCGACCAAGGAAGCTCGGCAGATGTGATGGTTTGGGCGACTTTTGAAAAGTTACAATTATCCCCTGACCAGCTGAGGCCATATGGGGGCTGCTTGTACGGTTTTGCCGGTGATCAAGTGGAGGTCAGGGGATATATTGAGTTAAGGACGACGTTCACAGATGGCTTGGCCTCGCGCACAGAGAAGATCAGATATCTTGTCGTGAACGCTCCGTCGCCATACAACATCCTATTGGGAAGGCGAACACTCAACAGGACAAGAGCTGTGCCTTCAACTAGGCACATGAAGGTCAAGCTACCATCAATGGAAGGGATGATCATCACCATCTGTTCTGACCAAAAAGAGGCAAAGAAGTGCTATGAAAACAGCCTCAAGAACAAGAGATCTGTATGCCACGTAACCACAACGCCGCCCCCTGGTGTGGAGCCTGAGCAGGAAAACCGGCGAGTTGTGGATATGGCGTTGGAGGTGGCCGTCGAGGGCGATGTGCCAATGGACGATATCGAGGCGAGGTCCGAGAGCGCCGCTCAGGTGGAGGAAGAGAGAAACTGCCCGGAGACCGCCAGGGAGTCAGGTATTGCGAGGGCGCTGATCGCCAGCGAAAAGAGGCCTCAACCGGTGGAGGATTGGCTTGAGAAGAAGATCAACGACAAGACGTTTAAACTGGGGAAAACCTTAGACAGCGAGACACAAGACCAAATCGCCAAGGTGATAAGTAGACATCTGGATGCATTTGCATGGTCTGCTTCAGACATGCCGGGGATTGACCCCGATTTCTTGTGCCATCGTTTAGTAATGGATCCCCAAGTCAGGCCAATCCGCCAGAGAAGGAGAAAGTTCAACGAGGAAAAGAGACAGGCGATCAAGGACGAAACGCAGAAACTCCTTGCAGCAAGCCACATCAGGGAGATCCAATATCCAGAATGGCTCGCCAACGTCGTTCAGGTCAAGAAGAGCAGTGGGAAATGGCGGATGTGTGTTGACTTCACAGATCTGAATAAGGCCTGATGGAGATCAAGCTCAAAAGGACATGGAGGCCAATCAACAAGATCAAGACGAGGTGGAGGCACAAATAGAAGACGCCCATGGAGGTCAAAGTCCACCTCAAAGGATTACAAGAAGCATGTTCAAAGCTTTGGGAGCTAGAGGACATTTATTTTCTCTTTTTGTAATTTCTTTAGTTGAAGGTGCTTAGAGGGAAACATTAGAAACCTCTTTTGTTTTAACATCTTGTAGGCTTTAGTTAGGAGCTTTGGGGGGGTGTATTAGTAGATAGGTGTAGAAGTGGAATAGGAGGTGCCAAAGTGAAGGAAAGGGTCACACCTTCCTCATGCATAGAATAGGCGTCGGTTCTAGAATGATTTGGGAGGGAATTTTGAATTGTTTGAGCTTTCATTTTCAGCACCTTAGGCTATAAATAGAGGTCCTCTCTTTGTAAAATTCAGATTGGAATTAATCTAAGAAAACTCTACTCAAATTTTGAGTGACCTTTGGAGAGCTTTTGGAGCCTTCTTCCCTAGTCTTATCTTGATGGATCAATGGAGTCCTCAAGTGGCGGCATCACTCTCATCTAGGAGCATTCCACACTTCTAGTGGCGAGATCATCCATCCTCCATCTTCATGAGCATTCTCTTCTCCTTCCTTTCTTCTTCTTCAATTGTTCATGTTGCTTTGTGTTCTTGAGTTTTTCAGTTTCGGTTTTTCTATTTTCCAGCACTATGATCTGTTTTGTTCTTAATTCTGTTCGGTTCATATGATTAGTTGCTTAATTCTGTTCGGTCATTCCAGCTTTCATTCTCTTTGTTGATTCAATTTGACAATATTTGGTTCATCCAAATGAGTTTGGGATTTGGTACTAGTTTTTGGTGAGTTCTTGTCTTAGAACAATGATCCAACTCTAAGAAAAGTGCCTCTATATTTTCCAGCTCAAGGTGATTCCTAAGAATGTCAAGAATCTTGTTCTATGTGGCTATTGGAATCACATCATGTGGTATCATGAGTCTTAGGTTCTTCTTGTTTAATTGTTGAGTTGTGTGCACTTTATTTCAAGAGTTCTTTAATTTCTTGCAATTTAAGTTTCTGTTTTAGAATTTTAATTGAGTATTCTTGCTGTTTTTTCTTTTACACCAAGTGTTTGTGAAAAGGTTTATAGCACTCATTCTTCTTATGAGTATGGTTGCTCTTTTGGAATGGCATTATCCTTCCTAGAGTTTACCTTAAGCTTCCTTTCACTTGTTGTTTAAGTTTGTGATGTGTCTTTTAATTTTTGAATCATGTCATGTTTTGTCTTAGTCATGTTATTCCATATATGTCATTACTTCTAGTAGTACTTTTATTGTTTTGATTGTTTCTTGCTTTGGTGTCATATAATTTTCTGAATTGATATTGATCCTTTGTGCATTTTCTTTTTAGAATTGAGTTCATACTTGTATTCTAGACCTATACAAGTTCCAATACATCATTTTCTATTATGTCTTTGCTAGTTCATCATTCTGTTTTTTATTCCTATTAGGATTCCTCTGTTTCTGAAAAAAGTGCTTACTGTTTTTCCTTATTGCAATTGATTTACGTACTTTAAAATTCTGAAATTCTGGATTTGAGATATTCAAAGTGTTAGAAAAGAATAGAAAAAAGAATCATTCAAAAATATGAAGTACAAAAAAAATGATAAATAAAATAAAAAAAGTGTACATTCCTGCCAAAAAAATACGGTAATCTGGCAGCGATTTTAAAAAATTTATTTCTCTCAATTGGCTTACTGTTTTTAATTGATTCCAGTGCCATTATTGAGTTAACATCTTGAAGTTTCTGTGGTTTAAATTTCATAATCCAGTTCGCTCTACATCATTCCAGTTAAATCAGTGAATATCAAGCACAGTTTGCATTTTAAAAAAAAAAATTCCAGTAGCTAATTTTTTTGTTTTCTTCATCTACTCTAGTGCTTTTCCTTAGGTATTCTTTTGTGTACCTACTTTTCTCATTGAGTTCTTTATTTTCTTGATTGTCTTTCATTCTTACTCTTTGAGTTTGTCTTACATATAGTATTCCTTTTGCAATTACCTTTCCTTGCTTATACCTTTTATTGTTTGTCTTTATTGTTTCTTTGGTTTTGTGGTGGTTTGCTCTTAAGATTGGTGTGCTTGCTTTGACATATTTCATTTGAGGATTCCAAGGCCTCAAGATCAGATTGGTGCAAGAACATTATTTCTTTGAGAGTGATATCTTTTTCAGCCTTAGTTCACTTCGGCAGTTTCATTGCCAAAAGCTCACTGTTTTTGCTAATTTTTAACTTGTTTGCTGTTTTTGTGTGTTTGCTGTTTTTAATTACAAATGGCTGGATTTTCAAGAGATGCATCCTACAAGCAGAATTCTCCTTCCAAAGCTTCAATTCTTGGTGAATTACATGAAGCTCAAAGAACAATTAGACGGTTGGAGGAGAAAATGCAAAAGATGGAGGTCCAACAAGCTAGACCATCTCCTTCTATCCATGATGGACATCATTCTCATAGACCATCTTCAAGAGCTTCTTCAAATGATGTTGGCCGTGAAGATGAGCATAGGAGAAGGAGACCTCCACCCCAAGTCCATGGACAAAGACATCATCACCAAGGGGAAAGAATTCACTACGGCAATGGCTTCTACCATGATGCAAAGTCCAAGCTTCCTTCGGTCAAGCTACCTTGTTTTAATGGTTCTAGTGATCCAAATGTGTATTTAGATTGGGAGGCTAAGTGTGAACAAATTTTTGAGATCCATGAGATCCAAGATGAGCATAAGCTCAAGCTAGCCACCCTAGAGTTTAGTGATTATGCCATGAAATGGTGGCATGGAATTGTAAAGGACATTATCTATCACAAGGGTCCTCCCGTGGACTCTTGGAACTCTTTAAAGGATCATATGCGCGCTAGGTTTGTGCCCCCACATTTTAGGAAAGACCTCATGTTGAGACTCCAACGGTTTCAACAAGGCACGCTAAATGTGGATGAATATTATAAGGAGCTTGAGACGCTTGTGCTTAAAATTGAATTAGAAGAAAGTGAAGAAGCCATGGTTGCTAGGTTTGTGAGTGGTCTTAGGAAGGATATTCAAGACATTGTTGAGTTACAAGAGTATTCAACATTGGGCTCTTTAGTTCATCTTGCAATGAAGGTGGAAGCCCAACTTGCTAAGAAAAACTCTTTTAAAAATGTTTCCAATGATGGATACTACTCCAAGTCTTGGAGAAACAAAACTTCTTTTTCTAAACATCCTTCCAAAGATTCTTCTTTCAAACCCAAGGAATCTAAGCCATCTACTTCTAGACCTAAGTCTCCCACTAGAACATCTAACACTAAATGCTTTAAATGTATGGGTTATGGTCATATTGCTGCAAATTGTCCTTCCAAACGAAGTATGTACATGCATGAGGGCATTGTAGTTAGTGAGCATGATTCGGATTCTCCAAAGCATTCATTGCATTCTCATGCATCTAGTGAGGAAGAGAGCGAATGTCCACTTGAAGGGGACTTGTTAGTTGTGAGAAGACTTCTTGGACAAGTTTCACAACCTTTTGATGAAAGTCAAAGGGAAAATATTTTCCATACAAGATGTCTTATTCAAAACAACATTTGTTCCTTGATAGTGGATGGGGGTAGTTGTGCAAATGTGGCTAGTACAAGAGTAGTAGATAAGCTTGGATTGCCTACTATCTCTCATACAAAGCCCTACAAATTACAATGGCTTAGTGAAGTAGGAGAAATAATTGTTAATAAACAAGTCCTCATCCATTTCTCCATTGGAAAATACAAAGATGAGCTATTATGTGATGTTGTGCCCATGGAAGCCACTCATGTTCTTTTGGGAAGGCCTTGGCAATTTGATAGAAAAGTTTTACATGATGGCTTTACCAACAAACTATCTTTTTAATTCCATGGTCACAAGGTTACTTTAAAATCTCTCTCTCCAAGAGAAGTCCATGAGGACCAAGTTATCATGAAGAAAAAGAGGGAGAGTGAAAAAGATAAAAAAGATAAAAAAGATAAGAGTTCTAAGCCTACACTTCTTGTGTCTAGGCGTGACATTGAAAGGGAAATAGTGGCTCATCATCCTCTTTTCTTAGCCATCCCTAGAACTCTTAGAGTAGAATCACTTGTTGATAGTCCTCATTGCTTGGAAAATTTGGTAGAAGAGTTCAAAGATGTGTTTCAAGATCCTCCAAATGGACTTCCACCTTTGAGAGGGATTGAGCACCAAATTGATTTGATACCGGGCTCTTCTTTACCAAATCGTCCAGCATATAGGACCAATCCAAGTGAAACCAAGGAAATTCGCCAACAAGTTGAGGCTTTGATTGAGAAAGGGTGGGTGCAAGATAGCATGAGTTCTTGTGCTATGCCTATCATCTTAGTGCCAAAAAAGGATGGCACATGGCGAATGTGTTCGGATTGTAGGGCCATCAATAACATAACCATTAAGTATAGGCATCCCATACCTAGACTAGATGATTTGTTGGATGAATTACATGGTTCAAAAATCTTTTCAAAGATTGATCTTAAAAGCGGCTACAATCAAATCCGTATCAAACCGGGTGATGAATGGAAGACGGCTTTTAAGACCAACTTTGGTTTATATGAGTGGTTAGTTATGCCTTTTGGTTTAACTAATGCACCAAGTACCTTCATGCGCCTCATGCATCATGTTCTTAGACCTTTCATTGGTAAGTTTGTTGTGGTTTACTTTGATGACATTCTCATTTATAGCTTATCTTTGAATGACCATAGGTTGCATGTTAGGCAAGTTTTAGAAACCCTTAGGAAGGAACATTTGTATGCTAACCTTGCTAAATGTATGTTTGCTTCATATAGAATTCCTAGGGTTTGTTGTGAGTTGTAAAGGGGTCCATGTGGACAAAACAAAGGTGGTGGCCATTCAAAATTGGCCTACACCGAAATCTTTGAATGAGGTCCGAAGTTTTCATGGACTAGCTTCTTTCTATAGAAGATTTGTTCCAAACTTTGGTACCATTGCCGCACCACTCAATGACATAGTGAAAAAGGATGTGGTCTTTCATTGGGGAGAAGCACAACAAAATGCTTTTGATACTTTGAAAGAAAAATTGACTAATGCTCCCATCTTGGCCCTTCCTAATTTCACTAAGACATTTGAGATTGAGTGTGATGCTTCAAGTATAGGTATTGGGGCTGTTCTCCTTCAAGAGGGCCACCCCATAGCCTATTTTAGTGAGAAATTGAAGGGAAGTCATCTCAACTATTCCACCTATGATAAGGAATTATATGCACTTGTTAGGGCTTTGTTTACTTGGCAACACTATCTTTTTCCCAAAGAGTTTGTGATACATAGTGATCATGAATCTCTTAAATATTTGAAAAGCCAAAACAAACTTAACAAGAGGCATGCTAAGTGGGTGGAATTCATTGAGCAATTTCCTTATGTGATCAAACACAAGCAAGGTAAAATAAATATTGTGGCGGATGCTCTTTCTAGAAGATACACCTTGCTAAATCTTTTAACCTCTCAATATCTTGGTTTTGATCACATTAAGGAACTCTATCATGATGACCTTGATTTTTCTCTCATCTATCAAGAGTGTCTTAAAGGAGGACACAAAGACTTTTTTATTCAAGATGGCTTTCTTTTTAAAGGAAAACGTCTTTGTGTTCCCCAATGCTCTATTAGATTATCTCTTGTTAGAGAAGCTCATGAGGGGGGTTTAATGGGACATTTTGGGGTTGCTAAAACTTTGGATGTGTTGCATGAACATTTCTTTTGGCCTCATATGCATAAACATGTTCATAGTTTGTGTGATAAATGCATAGCTTGCCGCAAAGCTAAGTCTAAAATGCATCCCCATGGTCTTTATACTCCTCTTCCTATCCCTTCAATGCCTTGGGTAGATATATCTATGGATTTCATCTTAGGCTTACCCAAGACATCAAAGGGAAAGGACTCCATTTTTGTGGTAGTGGATCGTTTTTCAAAGATGGCTCACTTTATTCCTTGCCACAAAGTGGATGATGCATGCCACATTGCAAACCTCTTCTTCCAAGAAGTGGTTCGCTTGCATGGGATTCCTAGGTCTATAGTGTCCGATAGAGATCCTAAGTTCTTGAGTCACTTTTGGAAGACCTTGTGGGGCAAGCTTGGAACTAAGCTTTTATTTTCTACCACTTGCCACCCACAAACTGATGGTCAAACCGAAGTGGTGAATAGAACTTTGGGACAACTATTGAGATGCTTTATTTCGGGGAATCCTAGAGTGTGGGAGAATTTACTACCCCATGTTGAGTTTGCATATAACCGAGTAGTAAATTCTACCACCTCCCATTCTCCTTTTGAGGTGGTCTATAGGTTTAATCCCCTAACACCTCTTGATCTTCTTCCTATTCCCCTTCTTGGAGATGTCTTGTGCAAAGATGGGGACGAAAAGGCTTCTTTTGTGAAAACTTTGCATAAAGACATCAAGAAGAGAATTGAGAAGAAGGTTGGCAAGTATGCTGAACTTGCCAATAAAAGGAGAAAAGCATTGTTGTTTGAGGAGGGCGATTGGGTTTGGCTTCACTTGAGGAAGGATCGTTTTCCTACTCAAAGGAAGTCCAAATTAATGCCTCGAGGGGATGGACCTTTCCAAGTCCTCAAGAGGATTAATGACAATGCTTATGAGTTAGATATGCCTGATACATTCTTAGGTAGTCATACTTTTAATGTCAGCGATCTAACTCCTTTTTCTGTAGGTCTCCAGAATTCGTGGTCGAATTCTCTCCAACTTGGGGAGTATGATGGAGATCAAGCTCAAGAGGACATGGAGGCCAATCAACAAGATCAAGACGAGGTGGAGGCACAAATAGAAGACGCCCATGGAGGTCAAAGTCCACCTCAAAGGATTACAAGAAGCATGTTCAAAGCTTTGGGAGCTAGAGGACATTTATTTTCTCTTTTTGTAATTTCTTTAGTTGAAGGTTCTTAGAGGGAAACATTAGAAACCTCTTTTGTTTTAGCATCTTGTAGGCTTTAGTTAGGAGCTTCGGGGGGGTGTATTAGTAGATAGGTGTAGAAGTAGAATAGGAGGTGCCAAAGTGAAGGAAAGGGTCACACCTTCCTCATGCATAGAATAGGCGCCGGTTCTAGAATGATTTGGGAGGGAATTTTGAATTGTTTGAGCTTTCATTTTCAGCACCTTAGGCTATAAATAGAGGTGCTCTCTTTGTAAAATTCATATTGGAATTAATCTAAGAAAACTCTACTCAAATTTTGAGTGACCTTTGGAGAGCTTTTGGAGCCTTCTTCCCTAGTCTTATCTTGATGGATCAATGGAGTCCTCAAGTGGCGACATCACTCTCATCTAGGAGCATTCCACACTTCTAGTGGCGAGATCATCCATCCTCCTCCATCTTCATGAGCATTCTCTTCTCCTTCCTTTCTTCTTCTTCAATTGTTCATGTTGCTTTGTGTTCTTGAGTTTTTCAGTTTCAGTTTTTCTATTTTCCAGCACTATGATCTGTTTTGTTCTTAATTCTATTCGGTTCATATGATTAGTTGCTTAATTCTGTTCGGTCATTCCAGCTTTCATTCTCTTTGTTGATTCAATTTGACAATATTTGGTTCATCCAAATGAGTTTGGGATTTGGTACTAGTTTTTGGTGAGTTCTTGTCTTAGAACAATGATCCAACTCTAAGAAAAGTGCCTCTATATTTTCCAGCTCAAGGTGATTCCTAAGAATGTCAAGAATCTTGTTCTATGTGGCTATTGGAATCACATCAAGGCCTGTCCAAAGGATTCTTACCCTTTGCCTAGTATAGACGCCCTGGTAGACAGTGCATCAGGGTGCAAGTTGCTCAGTTTTTTGGATGCCTTCTCAGGATACAACCAAATTAAAATGCACCCCATGGATGAGGAAAAGACTGCATTCATGACAGAAAGGTCATGGTATTGCTACAAGGTGATGCTTTTCGGGCTGAAGAATGCGGGGGCCACGTACCAGAGGCTAATGGACAAGGTGCTCGCCCCTATGCTCGGGAGGAATGTGCAGGCATATGTTGACGACATGGTCGTAACATCTCTGGAAAAGAGCAAGCACGTCGCTGATCTGGAAGAATTGTTCGTTACAATAGCCAGGTACAAGCTGAAACTGAATCCGGAGAAGTGTATTTTCGGTGTGGAGACAGGGAAATTTCTGGGATTTCTCTTGTCGGAGAGGGGAATCAAGGCAAACCCCGACAAATGCGCCGCCATTATGGCGATGAGGAGTCCTACCACTGTGAAGGAGGTGCAGCAGCTCACAGGACGGATGGCCGCTCTGTCCCGTTTCGTATCCGTCAGTGGAGAGAAGGGCCACCCATACTTCCAATGCTTGAAGAGGAATAACAGATTTTTCTGGACGAAGGAGTGTGAAGAAGCTTTTGTGAAGCTCAAAGAATACTTGGCGAGCCCGACGGTTCTGTGCAAACCTCAAGCGGCAACGCCTCTCAGGTTATATTTTGCCATAACTGAGAGGGCGATAAGTGCGGTGCTTGTCCAGGATCAAGATCAGGTCCAGAAACCCATCTATTTTGTTAGCAAGGTGTTGCAGGGCCCAGAGGTAAGATATCAGGCCTTAGAGAAGGCGGCGCTAGCGGTTGTATTTTCAGCGAGGAGGTTGCGCCATTACTTCCAGAGCTTTACAGTGTTGGTAATGACTGACTTACCCATCCAGAAGGTTATGAAGAAACCGGATGTAGCTGGGAGGATGGTGAAGTGGGCGGTGGAGTTGTCGGAATTCGACATCAAGTATGAGCCCCGGGGACCGATCATGGGGCAAATCTTCGCTGACTTTGTGGTCGAACTATCCTCTGAAACAGTGCAAAACGCCGGGGATGATTTTCGTTGGGTGCTCTCGATGGATGGGTCGTCTAACCAGCTGGGTAGCGGGGCTGGAGTTATTCTGGAGGGACCCAATGATGTGTTGATAAAGCAGTCCCTGAGGTTCGCTTTTAAAGCAAGCAACAATCAAGCAGAGTATAAGGCTTTGATCGCCGGTATTCTGTTGGCAAAGGAGATGGGAGCAAAAGTGCTGATGGCCAAGAGTGATTCGTTGTTGGTCACCGGGCAGGTAACCGGCGAGTTTCAGGACAAAGATCCGCAGATGGCAGCTTACCTGGAGTATGTGCAAGAATTGAGGAGGTCCTTTGTTTTGTTTGAAGTGGTGCACGTGCCAAGAGAGCAGAATGCCCGAGCTGACTTGCTAGCCAAGCTCGCCAGTTCGGGCAAGGGGGGCAGACAGAGGACCGTTATTCAAGAAACTTTGAAGATACCTCGAGCATTCGTAGCAGATCACCAGGTCCTTCAAGTATGCAAGTCGATGGAAAGGACGGCGAGGAGTCATAGATCCTTGAATCAGGAGACTCTGAGGACGCCGAGAGTTAGGGCACATCCAGTGGGAGCGACGAAGATGACTCAAGTTTGCGCTATCCATGAGCCAGATACATGGATAACGCCTTACCAGCGCTACATGGCGGATGGCGTGCTCCCAATGGACTCGACAGAGGCCAGAAAGATAAAGAAGAACTCCAGCAAGTTCACCCTATCAATGGCGAGTTGTACAGGTTTGGTTTTACGCACCCTCTTCTGGTACGTGTACACGGGGAGAAGTGCGTGAGAATCATGGCTGAGCTTCACGAGGGGATCTGCGGGAGTCACATCGGGGGTCGAGCTTTGGCAACAAGAACCCTCCGTGCAGGCTATTACTGGCCCACGATGAGGGAAGATTGCAAGAGTTATGCCCAGCGTTGTAAGCAATGCAACCAGCACGCCGATTGGCACAAGGCGCCCCCAGAGGAGCTAAAGTCGATTTACAGCCCCTGGCCGTTCCATACGTGGGGAATCGATATTCTGGGACCTTTTCCTTTGGCGATCAAGCAGATGAAGTATTTGGTTGTGGCGATCGAGTACTTCACGAAGTGGATTAAAGCGGAACCAGTAGCCCAGATCACCGCACACAAGATTCAGAGTTTTGTGTGGAAGAATATTGTATGCCGATTCGGCGTGCCCAAGCGTTTGGTATCAGATAATGGGACTCAGTTTGCAAGCCACCTGTTGAAGAAGCTGTGTGGGGATGTTGGGATTCAGCAGGTGTTTGCTTCTATGGAGCACCCACAAACGAACGGGCAAGTGGAGTCAGCCAACCGGGTCTTGTTGAGAGGGTTGAAGAGGAGGTTGGAGAAGGCCAAAGGGTCTTGGGCTGAAGAGTTCCCCCGCATAGTTCTCAGTGCATCCGCGGGAGGAGGAGATGTAACCCCTGGGCAAGTTGAGGCACCAGAGAAAGTCCTTCTCACCCTCGAGTGAGTTCAGGCAAGATGAAACTGAAAAGTCAGGGGTGTGAATGATCTTAAGTACAGGAAAGGAAGGTCGATAGAAGACACCTTTCCCCTTGAGTGAAACATCAATATTGACCTAGTAAGGCCAGTTAAAGCCTCCACGCTTGCGGGCGTTGTGAAGGTAGTTAAAATCCTTCTCGTCTTGAACGAGTTCAAGTGTGGCGCAAAGGGTGGAAGAGGTTACAGGCTGGCTGAGGTAGGTTCGTAAAGGACACCTCACTACTTAGATCATCGTTCTGAAACTCAGGGAGGCAGAGAGGGATCCGAAAGGCAGCTCTGCCCCCAGATGAGGGAACAATGGTCAAGGTCAAGTTGTTTCAGAGTAAAGGCTCGGGGAAGGCATAGGGGAATCCGTTAAAGGTAGCCCTCCCCCCAGAATGAGCAAAGTTGATAGCTCAAGATATGAGGCAGCTCCGCAGAGGACGCCTTGGTAGTTAAAAGGAAAATAGATTCCGTGGAAGCCTATGGCTTTGTGGTTGAAGCTCGAAAGAAGAGGTACATGGCGAGAACTAAGCTAGCAGAGTTCTAAGTGATGACACAGAAATGTGCATGACACTTAGCAGTTCAGGCGAACGATATTTCAGATATTAAGATTGACCCAAGCCTACTGCACAGTAAGTGGTCTTGCATTAAGTGTTATTGTTACGAACTAATGGTTTGTTCAGTTCAGTTGATTTTCACAAAATTAAGCACCAGTTGGTGCTAAGTTGATTTCTTTAAGACAAAGGTTAGTCAGTTATATCAGATGATTACACAACAGATAAAGGCGAAACCATGTGCATATTTATATGTATCCAAACAGTTTGAGCAGAATGAAAATTATTACATATAAGTCAAAATTAAATACAAGAGTTTCGAAGGCGGTAAAGTTGAAGTGGCAGATGGGAGCAACAGTTAAGTCAGAGGCATGATCTTGCCATCCACCACTTCATTGTACACCGAAAACTCGGAAGGTCAAGGTCGGGAAATTTGCAAGCGAACTGCTCCAAAGCCGGAGGTAAGAACTTGGGCAGCTTCAAGCTGAAGCTCGTCGATCTTCGTCTTGAACCCACTGTTCTCTTCACGAACCTGGGTAATTTCAAGCTCGAGCTCGTCGACCTTCTTCTTGAACCCGCCGCTTTCTTCGCAAACTCGGGCAAGCTCGGCAGCAGTTTCGCTCAGTTCTTTGGAGGCCTTGTCCCGATCTTGTTCAACTTTGCCCAGAAGAGTTTCCCTCTCAATCGACCTTTTCTCCAGCTTCGCCATCTGTTCGGCGTCGGTCTTCCGGGCTTCCTCCAGCGTTGCAATTTTCTCCCTCATAGGGACGAGCTTACTCTCCAACTCAACGACGTCCTGAAGCTTGTCATGCAGTTTCCGGCGCAGTTCAGCCTTGTCTTTGTGCAAGCTTCGAAGCTCTTCGTTGAGAGCGTGTTCAACCCGTGAGAACTCTAAGCCTTGCATCATCATGTCGCACTTGACTTTCTCGGCTTCGGCTCTCGCGGTGCTCGCCACCTCCTAATGGACACGGTTATCAAGCTCGAACTTGTCCAAGGAGTCTTTTAGCCCTTCACCGACGATTTGGGGAAGACACTCGTCGACCATGGCGTTTAGGCGCACGGTGAAAGACTTCAAGGCTTCCTGGAGAGGAGCTGGAAGGCTTGGAGTTGTTGGAGGAGCTGAAGGTTGGTGCTCACCACCACCCTTGCAAGGTTGGATGGCGAGAGGAGCCTCGAGGCGTGGTGGTGAGGCGGGAAGTTCTGTTGCAACTTGAGAGGAAGCTTGCGTGTCAGCAAGCTGTTCAGGCGCAGCTTTAGCAGCTGAGGTGTTTGAGGCAAGAACGTCCCCAGCGGACTCAAAGGGCGTGGAGGCGCTGGGGGGGTTCTCGACGTAATCAGGAAGGGCGCCCTCAGCTGCTGGTGGTTCAGTTGCAGCTCCCCTCTTTCTCTTGCAGATCAGCCCGTCCTCGGTGCTCTCATCTGCTTCATCATCAGATACAACCCTGGGGGCCTTCCTCTTAGCCCTTTTGGGTAGTAATTTCTTCCGCTCAGGGGCGGGAAGAGCAGCAACGTTAGACGGGCCAACTAGCGGAGACTGGCCTTGGGCGACGACGATCTCTACAACAGAATTTTGGACGGTTTGAGAGCCCGCCGCCAGATTGTGGAGCTTGGCTATGGAGCGCAGCTCAGCCATCCTTCCTTTCCCCAGCATCATATTTGCACAAAGAGGCCAACAATTACAAACCAGTATGCACAGGAAAATAAGCAGTGTAAGTCAATGCATGGAATAAGTTAAGACTATGCGCGAATCAGAACAGCGACATCAAAGTAAAAAACAGGATTATGCGAATTCAAGCTAAGGGAACTCGGAGATAGGACTTAAAGACGAACCTATGTGAACGTCAAGTTGACTTTCGTGGAACTCAAAGGCGATGATGGAGGAGGTGGCCAATGTCACGTTGGAAGAGGCAACTCCTTTCCAGAAATTGCATAAGTCTTTGTCGAGCTCCTCCATCTTCTCTGGCCCCCTAGCCCTCCTGAAGCTAGCCTCTTTCTTCCCCTTGTTCACCCAATACAAGGGGAATCTGTCGAGGAGGGTGGGGTCTTGATCGCTGCAGCAGACGCGCACGAATTTCCCTTTCCAGTCTTTATAGGATTGCTGGAAGATAGAGAGGATGAACCTCCCAACAACCCCATTGAGGCTGACCCATAGTGATATGATTCCAATAGCACACTATGAATGATTCTTGACATTCTTAGGAATCATCTTGAGTTGGATATGAGATAGGCACTTTAAGATAGAATTGGATCAAGGTTCTATGATCAAGAACTCACCAAGACTAGTACCAAAACCCAAACTCATATGGAAGTTCCATGTATTATCAAATTGAACCGAACAAAATGGAAGAAAAGGCAAAGGCACCGAACAAAAGTACTAGAAATGAAGAAGAACAATGAAGAACAGCAAAGTAGAAAATGTACTGAAGCAAAACACAAATAAACTGAAAATGTCGAATTGAAAAACAAAGGAAGCAAGCTAAGACATGAACATAACAAGAGAAGGAAGGAAGGAGAAGAGAAAGCTCATGAAGATGGAGGAATGGTTGGATGATCACGCCACTTAGAGGATGGTGACTCCAAGATGAGTGTGCTAGCCGCCACTTGAGGTAACCATAGAACTCTCAAGATAAGACTAAGTGAGGAAGGCACAAAGCTCTCCAATTCTCTCAAAAATTGAGTATAGTTTCTCTAATCAAAATTCAAATATGAATTGTACAAGCTAAGCACCTTTATTTATAGCCTAGAGGTGCTGAAAAATAGGTGGGAAATTTCAAATAAAACTCATTTGAAATTCCCACCAAAAACAAGTCACATGGGAGGTGTGACCTTTTTCTACTATGACACCTCTTAAAAACTACACCTACACCACTCTCCTAAGTCACATGGACAATGTGACTTAATTTTACATTTTCACACTCCTTTATTTAATAACCACACCTCCTAAAACTATACAAGAGTATTTCAAAGCTTGGCCTTGCCCCTCATGGGATGGACTTGGGCTCTTTGGGCTTTGGCCTTCTTGGGCTTGGGCTTGGGCCTCATCTTTATTTTATGTCTTCTTTTAATTTTGAGAAGACTAGAAGGAAGAACTTCAACTGTGAGGATGGATGTCCTCTTCCTCCATTAATAAAAGTCTCCTTTATTTGATTCTCATCATACTCCTCGAGTTGGAGAGAATTCGTCCACGAATTCTGAATCCCTGCATATAACAAAGTTAGTTTAGTTTTACAATTAAAAGTGGAAGAAAAATGTAAACATGACTTAGCATTTGTAAACAATGGGATTTCAAAAAAGGAGGTTCTATAAATCGACCAAGTTGGAAAAATTTGTTTGGGGATGATGTGATGTTTTGGAAAAAGACCTCTTAAATGGTGACAACCATTAGGAGGTATGAACAAATCATCCCTAACATTTTTTAACCAAGATGGTGGTGAAATAGGAACCTTGGGTAAAGAAAAAGATAAGGAAGGAAAACACCTTGGAGGTGAAAGGATAAGACCCATGTCAACTTGGCCTTCTTTGTCTTTTTCTTTTTTACTTGTGGTAGGTGGGTGAGTTAGGCCTTGTTTTACCTTGCTGATCTTTAAGATTTGCTTTTGTGGACAATGAAGAGCTATGTGCCCAAAACCTAAACATTTAAAACATTTGATATTTGAAGTTTTGGTAGGTGACTTAGGAGTAGAAGGATTTGTAGTAGAAACTTTCTTTGGAAACATGGTTTGTTTGGAAAAATTGGAAGGAGAAATTTGAGTGGAAATTTTGTTTGCATCCTTCCTAGAAGAGTTGTAGAAATCACCATCATGAGGATTATTGAAAGTTTTTTTCAAAAGATATGATTCCACCTTGATGGCTTTGTGAAACACTCTCTTTAAAGAAGAATATTCTTTTAATTCTACAAAGTCTCTAATATCTCTTCTCAAACCACGTACAAACCATTTAATCTTTGACTCTTCATTAGCATGCATATTCATTTTAGTCAAAGTTGTTTCAAAATCTTTAAAGTATTCATCTACTATCCTATGTCCTTGAGGAAGCCTTTGGAACTTCAACAAGTGTTCCTTCCTAGAAGGAGGAACAAACCTCGCGCACATACACTCTTTCAAATCATTCCAAGAAACCACGGGAGGTCTCTTTCGATATATAATGTCCATTACAATTTTATGCCACCATTCTTTGGCAAAATCTAAAAATTCTAAAGTGGCTAGCTTATATTTGTGCTCATCTAGGATCTCATGGAGGTCAAAAATCTGTTCACATTTAGCCTCCCAATCTAGATACACATTAGGATCACTAGAGCCATTGAAACAAGGAAGCTTGACCGAAGGTAGCCTAGCCTTTGCATCTTGGTAGTAGCCATTTCCATGGTGATGTCTCTCCCCTTGGTTGTGATGTCTATGTCCATGGTATTGGGGTGGAGTTCGCCTTCTCCTATGGTCCTCTTCACGGCCTAAATCCTTTGAAGAACCTCTTGAAGAAGGTCTATGTGAATGATGCCCATCATGGATAGAGTGAGATGGCCTAGCTTGTTGCACCTCCATCTTTTGCAATTTCTCTTCCAAACGCCTAATGGTGCGTTGAGCTTCATGCAATTCACCAAGGACCGAAGCTTTGGAAGGAGAGCGCCGCTTGTAAGATGCACCACTTGAATAGCCAGCCATTTGCAAATGAAAACAGCAAACACAAAAACAGTAAACAAGTTAAGAAACAAAGTTAGCAAAAAGTAATTTGGCACCCAAAATTGCCGAAGTGAAATTGGCCTTAAAAATCACTCTCAAAGAAATAATATCCCTGCACCAAGCTGATCTTGAGGTCTTAGGAATCCTCAAATGAAAGATGTCAAAGCAAGGCACACCAATCTCAAAGCCAACCACAACAAAACCAATGAAGCAATGAAGACAAACAAGAAAAGGTATAAGCAATAAAAGGCTATAACAAAAGGAATACTAGCTGTATGACAAACTCAAAGATTAACGAACAAAAGACAAGCAAGAAAATAAGGAACTCAATGAAAAAGTAGGCACACAAAAGAATACCTAAAGAAAAGCACTAGAGTAGATGAAGAAAACAAAAACAAGCTACTGGAAAATATTTTTTATGCAAACTATGCTTGATGTTCACTGATTTAACGGGAACGATATAAAGCGAACTGGATTATGAAATTTAAACCACAGAAACTTCAAGATCTTAGCTCAAAAATGGCACTGGAATTACACAAAAAATGTAAGCCAATTAATTGAGATAAATTTTTCAAAATCGCTGCCAGATTACCGTATTTTTTTCGGCAGAATTGTACACTTTTTGTATTTTATTTATCATTTTTTGTGTACTTTGAATTTTTGAGTACTTCTTTTTTCTATTCTTTTCTAACACTTTGAAGATCACAAATCCAGAATTTCAGAATTTTCCAGTGAGTAAATCAATTGCAATAAGGAAAAACAGTAAGCACGTTTTCAGAAAAACAGAGGAATCCTAATAGGAATGGAAAACATAATTATGAACTAGCAAAGACATAATGGAAAATGATGTATAAGAACTTGTATAGGTCTAGAATACAAGTATGAACTCAATTCTAAAAAAGAAAAAGCACAAAGGATCAAATATCAAACTCAGAAAATTATATGACACCAAAGCAAGAAACAAAAAAAAATCAAGAAAAGTACTACAAGAAGTGATGACAATTATGGAAAAACAAGACTAAGACAAAACATGTATGGATTCAAAAAGGAAAATACTCAAACATATGATAGGAAAAATAAAGAAAACAGCAAGAAAACTCAAATAAGCCTAAAACAGAAAAGTAAATTGCAAGAAATAAAGAGCTCTTAAAAATAAAGTGCAACACAACTCAAAAATTAAACAAGAACACACATAAACTCTTGATACCACATGATATGATTCCAATAGCACACTATGAATGATTCTTGACATTCTTAGGAATCATCTTGAGTTGGATATGAGATAGGCACTTTAAGATAGAATTGGATCAAGGTTCTATGATCAAGAACTCACCAAGACTAGTACCAAAACCCAAACTCATATGGAAGTTCCATGTATTGTCAAATTGAACCGAACAAAATGGAAGAAAAGGCAAAGGCACCGAACAAAAAGACTAGAAATGAAGAAGAACAATGAAGAACAGCAAAGTAGAAAATGTACCAAAGCAAAACACAAATAAACTGAAAATGCCGAACTGAAAAACAAAGGAAGCAAGTTAAGACATGAACATAACAAGAGAAGGAAGGAAGGAGAAGAGAAAGCTCATGAAGATGGAGGAATGGTTGGATGATCACGCCACTTAGAGGATGGTGACTCCAAGATGAGTGTGCAAGCCACCACTTGAGGTAACCATAGAACTCTCAAGATAAGACTAAGTGAGGAAGGCACAAAGCTTAACCAAGCTGAGTACGAGGCGCTGATCGCTGGAATGCTCTTGGCCAAGAAGATGGGCGCGCAAAGCCTCCTGGCAAAGAGTGACTCACAATTGGTCATAGGACAAGTAACAGGGGAGTACCAGGCAAAGGATCCACAGATGGTTGCGTACTTGAGGTACGTCGAAGTGTTGAAGGGGGCCTTCGCTGCGTTCGAGCTGGTGCATGTCCCTAGAGAGCAAAATGCCAGAGCTGACCTGCTTGCCAAGCTGGCTAGCTCAGGCAAGGGGGGAAGGCAGAGGACATTCATCCAATAGACGCTCAAAACGCCTTGAAAGTTCGTGGCGGACAACAGGGTGGATGTCCTTCACATTAGCGCAGCAAGAGGAAAGCCAAGGAGCCATCGCTCTTTGATTAAAGATACGGTGAAGGCACCTTGCATCAGCACCTACGCGGCCTCGCCAGAGGGAGAGAAGGGCGTGAAGGTATGCGCCTTGGAGCAAGGCGACACGTGGATGACGCCTTATAAGCGATACATTGCAGATGGAATTCTCCCAGCAGAGCCTGGAGAAGGAAAGAAGATAAAGAGGAACTCAACAAGGTACACCCTTGTTGATGGAGTGTTATTTAGGCATGGATTTACGCACCCAATTCTGACATGTGTGAGTGGCGATGAGTGCACGAGGATCATGTCAGAGCTTCACGAGGGGATTTGCAGAAGTCACATGGGGGGAAGATCATTAGCTTCCAAGGTGATTCGAGCAGGGTTTTATTGGCCATCAGTGAGGGAAGATTGTGTAAGATACGCCCAGCGATGCAAGCAATGGCAGATGCATGCAGACTGGCATAAGGCACCTCCAGAGGAGCTGAGATCGATCTACAACCCATGGCCCTTCCACACATGGGGAATTGATATTTTGGGGCCTTTCCCTCTGGCGATAAGGCAGATGAAGTATTTGATAGTCGCCATCGAGTACTTCACAAAGTGGATAGAGGCAAAACCAGTGGCACAGATCACGGCGCACAAGATACAACACTTTGTTTGGAAGAACATTGTGTGTCGTTTCGGGGTGCCGAGGCTCTCATCTCAGATAATGGCACTCAGTTTGCGAGCCAACAGTTGGGGAAGTTGTGTGCAGAAGTAGGAATCAAGCAGGTGTTTGCATCAGTCGAACACCCCCAGAAGAATGGGCAGGTCGAGTCAGCGAATAGAGTTTTGCTGAGGGGATTGAAGCGAAGGCTTGAGAAGGCTAAAGGGGTGGGCAGAAGAAGTACCAAGAATAGTGTGGGCTTACCACACCACACCTCAATCCTCCACCATGGACACGCCTTTCAGCCTAGTATACGGGTCGGATGCCATGATCCCGGTAGAAATCCACGAGAGCTCTCCACGTTTCCTGAGCTTTGTGGCAGAAGAATCCAACGAAGAAAGAAAAGTGAATCTAGACCTGTTAGACGAGGCCAGAGAGGAAGCGAGGATAAAGGCTGAAGCCGTAAAAAGGAGAGTGGAGCATCAGTATAGCTCTAAGGTGAAACTGCGACAGTTCCAAGTTGGCGACCTGGTCATGAGGAAAGCTCATCCTTACGAGTTGGAAAACAAGTTGTCTCCCAAGTGGATCGGACCCTTCAGAGTAACCGAAGCCAAGGGAAACGGTTCATACAACCTAGAGACTCTAGAAGAAGGGCACATTCCACACAGTTGGAGTGCAGCCAATTTAAAATTTTATTTCATTTGAAAGTTATGAAACACACAGTTGTAAAGGGGACACTCTTTTTCCCTCTCGGGGGTTTTTTAACGAGGTCACCCAAGTAAAAAGATGTTCAAGAAAACTTTGTCTCAATTTTTCCCTTTCACACAGTATAAGAGTAAAGATTAAGAAACAAAAGACAAAGAATCAAGGCGTCGCCTGAGGTAGGCGTCGCCAAGATAAGGCGTCGCCCAAACAAGGCGTTGCCATGTTAAGGTATCGCCAGGCGTAGGGATCAAATGAGGCGTCGCCCAGACAAGGAGTCGCCAAGATGAGGCGTCGCCAAGAGTAGGCGTCGCCAGGCGTAAGCTTCGCCAAGTTGAGACATCGCCGGATAAGGGAGCTAGCGTCAAAATCAGAGCAAGTAAAGGGGGCGCATGCTCATGCCCAGAGGTCGAGACAAAAGGTACGTTCAGTATAAGCTAAAATCCGGGTGCCTAGTCCCTGAGCAGGGGTTAAGGGATTCCTTCGGGACGCCCCCTCCTCAGGTATGAATAGCTAGCCCCGGTGTCAGATGTTAGACATAAGTTAAAATCCGGGTGTCTAGTCCCTGGGCAGGGGTTAAGGGATTCCTTCGGGACGCCCCCTCCTCAGGTATGAATAGCTAGCCCGGTGTCTGGTGTTTAGACACCTCGCAAGGAAGTGGCGGGGGGGGGGGGGGCGTTTCCTTCGAGTGTGGGCATCAGGCAGTAAGGAGTTTCGGAGCAGTGGAGAACCAGGTCACTTGATGCAGATACACACAGCTGAGGAGAAGAGCCATCCTTCGGGAAACCTTCTCCTTGGGCATAATCGCCAAAACCCCTGGTCATCTTGGTGTTTAGACACACCAGGGACGATACGGCGATGCTTACAGCACGCCTCTCCCTGGGCGTGGGCACCAAGAACACTGATCACCTTGGTGTTTTCAGACACCCTGGGGATGAAACGGCACTACCCCCGGGTGGGCCTCTCCTCAGGCGTGGGCACCAAGCGCGCAGAGATAAGGGCTAAGTTGCCTTGGTGTTTGAGACACTCCATGGACGATACGGCGCTGTTGTATAGGCCTCTCCATGGGCGTGGGCACCGAAGCGCGACTTTCGTCCCAAGTGTCTAGACACGCTGAGGACACCCAGAGCAGGTCTCTCCTCGAGCATGGACACATAGTACAGGTAAGATAAGCCCTCCACGCCCTCGAGCGATGTCGAGGCCATAGAAGAGATCAAGTCCTCCCTCGCCCTTGAGCGATGTCGAGGCCAGAGAAGAGATGAGACCCCCTTTTTCCATCTTGGAGTGATGGAAAAGCTAACAATGCCTTTGGCAGTGAGTGCCAGAGGGCTCAAAACAAGTAAGTACAAAGCAAGTTGAAGACTTTTATGAGTTCAGAAGGCAAGTAAAAACCGACGAGTAAGAAGAAGAAGAAGGATGGAAGCACGAGTTACCAAAGATAAGAGAGTAAGAGAAGCTAAAAGACACACGAGAAGGCAAAGACAAAGTTCGAATAGGCATTTAAGCTAAATCAAGAGTTGTAATTACAGATAGGTACAAATAATGTTTGCTGCGGTTACAAAAAGAGGCTATTCCTCAGAGGCCTCCAAGGGCACAATTTTGTCGTCGACCACTTCATTCAGAGGGCTGCACCCAGAGATATCGATGTCGGGGTTAGCACAGGCCGCTTGGACAAGAGCCTCTCCGAACCCATCGGCGAACCCAGTGGCAGCCTCCTCGTTCAGCTTTTCCTCAGTAACCTTGAAGTTTGCAGCCTGAGTGGTCATCTCTTGTTCTTTGGAGGCCAAAGCAGCCATCAACTCTTGGACTTTGGCTTGGAGGGTGGTGTTCTCGGCGGCTAGCTGGGAGCATTCACTAGTCTTGTCCTCGAGCGCGACCTCAGTTTTCCCGATCCACACACTGGTCCTCGAGTTTCTTTTGCTGCGCCTTTGAGGTCTCCACCTCTGCTTCAAGATCAGCGACTTGTACGCGGAGGGGCACCACCTGATTAAGGAGTTCAGCATGAAGGCGCCCATATAATAATAAATGCCTTCTCTCTTGGGCCCTTCAGGTTGGCCGCGCGGAGACCCCCTCTCCAGGTAGCCCCTCATTGAGTCCCAGATCGGCGAGGGGATTCTGGAAGGGCAGGTTCAGGTTCAGCATCAGCACGACCCTCCAATGATCGAGGAGGTGAGGAGGCGCTTGGAGGGTCCTCCCTCAAAGAGTCAACCCCATGTGAGGAGGAAGTGGCGGAGGTGGCAGTCTGAGGGGCATGCTGGGTTGTCCTTCGTCGCTTGAAGACTTGCCCCTCGGCGAAGTCTTCATCGTCGTCGGAGGGCACCACCACTACCCTTTTCCCTTTGTTAAGGGGGGCTGATGGAGCAGCAGTTTCGACCAACGCAGGGGGCATGGCCGCGATGGGAGGGGGTGAGTTTGGAGGTTGATCAGGAGAGAGTTGGGCTGGTGAAGTTGATGGCGTCAGGTTGTGTTGGGGACGAGGGTTGGGAGAAGATGGTGGTGCATCGGAGGTTGGAAGTGGGGACCCTCCAACTTCCTTCGCCGAAGCCCCGCCCTTGGACTTCAGGATATGAGCAAGCTTCAACCTACGCTGCTTGTCCATCCTCGAATCTGCACCAGTGAAATTAATACATTAGGGACAAGAAAGCAGATGGCACAAGCACACAACAAAGAACAAGCAAAATAAGGAGAGACAAAACAAGTTAAAGAGGTGGAGATTGATATACTTATGTAGCGGGTGAGCTCCTCGGCGTCGTGCTCACGGCTAATTAGTTTGGAGGTGTCAAAGCCTCCCACACTGCCCAAGACTTGGCAAACCTCTCGATCCACCGCAGGGAGCTCATCCAAGGACTTGGGTTTGGTCAGTTTGACCTCCTCCACCAGTAGAGGGGAAAGCCGTCTAAGGCAATTTGGTCATCCTCTGAGTAGCAAACTTTGAAGAACTTCCCTTTCCAACCCTTATATGATTGCTGGAACAGTGAGAGGATGACCCTCCCTGCAATGCCACTCAGGCTCACCCACAGGCTCTTCCCCTGTTTCTTCACTTCAAAGAAATGGAGGAAGACGTCGGCTGAAGGCGCCTGGCCAAAGTACCCCCACAAGATGCCAAACGCCTTGATGAAGGCCCAACTGTTGAGGTGTAGTTGGGCTGGGGCGACATTGATTTCCGTGAGCAGTTCTCGTTCAAACCCCGAGAAGGGCTAGCGCACCCCCAATGTGCTTGAACACGGTCTGGTACAAGTAGAAGAAAAGGACTCCATTGTTCGCCCTCTCGTCCCCACATACAGGTTCCCATGGGGTACAAGGGAGTACTACGATGTCTTCGTCGTGCCTCTTAGCGAAGGCACGATAGTCGTAGACGCTCGACACACCAATGTGGTCCCTCTAGGCCTTCATAAAGGTCAGGCTCGAGCTCTCTTCGAGCAAATCATCGGGAGCCCAAGGGTAAAGGGCCTTATAGTTAACCCTTGGGGGTGGAGGGTTGGACGTCGTTTTTGTACGCGTCAAGGTTTGATGGAAGAGCTGAAGTAGGAAGGAAAGAAAAAGTTTCAGAAAACGGGGTTAAGGCAGAAAGGGGAAGAGAAACCCTAGAAAAACCCTACCCACGCAAGAAATCCAGAAAAGAGGGAAGAACGAAGAGATGTGGGGGAAAGGAGAAGAACACAAGAGATGCAGAAATATAAACAGTCCCAGGCAGTTATAAGTGCAAAATAGTAAAGGGGAAGAGTCATCAAAAAGTAAAAACCGTACCTTTAGGTGATTGGGTGGACGAAGGTTGGGAGTGCGAAGAGAGAATGCAGAGAGAGTTTTCGGAGAAGAAGGTGAACAGCAGAGGGAATACGAAAAGAGCGAATGGAACAATGCCTTGAGCGCGCGTTTTCGAAAGGTTATAACGTTAACTTGAAAGCGCTAACGACACTCATCCCCAGCCGTAGGATCGTACCACGTGTCAAGAGATTAGCGCGCAACTTAAAGCGTCACATCTTCAGCGCAGAGAATGTCGCGTCAGACGCTCAGAGAGTCCTTAGGGCGAGTCAGACTGCTCAAGGGAATGTCACGTCAGCAGGAATGCCACGTGGATGATAGGGCGAGTCCTTAGTCTTTTTGCTGAAACAAGTGTCACCTCAAGACTGGATGCTTGTGTACCGTCCCGTCCCCGGGCGTTGACCAAAGACAAAGCCAAAGTCAAAGTCAACGTATGTTGGGACCCCTCAAGGGGGCTCAAGGGAAGAAAGTCAACAGGTTGACCGCTTAAGGCGTCGCCAGGATGAGGCGTCGCCAGGTGAGGGCGTCGCCAAGATAAGGCGTCGCCAAGTTAAGGCGTCAACGGTGTCACCCCCCGATACCCATGGGTAGGAAAGACCGTGGAGGGGGGCGACACCGCGAGAGGCCTCAGTACCTCAGAACAGTAATAAAGAGAAGAGAAAGGTGGCTTCAAGGCCATAGTTCTAGTACTAGTGAGGAGTAACCTGACTTGTGAAGTACCCACGCCACCTCTGGGAGACCCTGGGACAGATACGACCCATGAGAGGGCCACGCCCAGGGGCGAACCATGTGCATGGTACGAGAGAAAGGCAGATACACTCCCAGGGCAAGTGACTAGAGGTTGGGGCGCATGAGTTGGCACCCAAAAAGTCACCCCTTGCGCCAGATGCACTTCGAAGAAGGAGGACTTACACGATGGAATGTCCCTAAGTTGGGTTACGGCGCTGTGAGGCCCTCCATGTAGAGTAGCGATCAAGTCAGAAGAACACATGGCAGTAAGCACTGAAACATCAATATTTTCCTGAAAGTTTGTTAAGGTACGCTTTAATTTAGTTTACGTTTCAAACGTTTTAAAGCACTTTAAACGCTTTAAATGCTTTGAACGTTTTAAACACGTTGAACGTTTTTAATATGCTTTAAATGCGCTTTAAGACGCTTTGAATGTTGGAGACGTTTAAAAGGGGCTTGAGACGTTTGAAACAAGGATCGAGACTCAGTTTTACACACACACACTTTAGTTGTTTGCTCGCGCACCCACTGTACGCACAGGCAATTAGGGTAAGAGCATTAGTTATCCAGTTATTTGACCACCTTCAGAGCATCCAATCACGGTGTTCCGATACGGAGGTGTGTCCCTTTGATCTTTCTCGCTAGCTGATTTGATCGTCGGAGTGCAAACGGCCGCGAGGGCGCCCCTTTGTCCACTTCTTTTCAGGTACTCACAGACGGAGCAGAACGAAGGTGCCCTAGCTCGCGAAGACAAGCCACACACAAAGACGACCCTGGTCAACCGCCGGGAACACAATGTTATATTCTGAATTAACTTTGGTGCCTCGATTATTGGTTGGATCAAACCAATCACAAAAGAAATGAGGAATGTTCTTACTCAAACCAAGATATTCTAATTCATAAATATGTTTGATGACGCCAAAGAAGTCATCTTGTCCTCCTTCTTTTACACCATTTAAATGCACCCCACAATTTGAGGTTTTCTTGCCTTCACTCCATGCCTTTGTATGGAACTGGTATCCATTAACGAAGTACATGTTCCACAATGTTACAGATATTGCACATAAACCAAGTCTCACATGTCGTGGGTCAACAAGAAAATTTGGATATATTTTATCAATGTGCCTATACAAGTTTATTCTACTATTGGTACAAACAATTCATCTATCTTTTATTCTTGTGTATGGTGGCTTGAATGGTCCTCCATCAAGCTCCCTCCATTCAAAAGGATTTGTCTTCAGATCCAGTTTAAAGTGCCACCTTATATGAAAAATATGTCCTAAAGTTCCTTTTGGTTCATGAATCTACCTGAAAAAGAAATGAAAGATAATAAGAATACAACATAAAAGAAAAACTATATATGATTTGAGTCCAAAATATATGTTATTTGGATTGTTGATGGATTTTCTTTTTTGTTTCTTGGCGGAATAGAAAAATACTATAAAGGAAAAGTACCTTTTGATGAAGATGAAGTAAGGTGACACAAAGGTTTTGAAAGGAATAGAAGGAAAGTCATCTACGGTGGGTACATATGTCTCTAAAATATTTTCTTTTTCTATTTTCCTTTTTAGTTTGATAACATCCTCTCAAACCTCCTCAGGTGTAAGAGAACACAAGGTATATTTATGATTATTTTTCTGAAAAGTAATTTTATTAGTATGACCTTCATGCAAAAATATTTTGGTCAAATTGTAAAGGTCAGCCAAAGATAATGTGTTCAATATCCATAGGAATATCATCATATAAAATATTGTCCTCATAGTTTCCTATTTGTATGGCACATTTACTTGGGTGTTAATGCCTACACCATTATTTTGATTAATCCAATATAAGCGGTATGGAGAAGGATGTAGTTGAGTTTTTAAATAAAGTTTATTGACTAACCTAGAACTATAAGAATTACAACAAGATCCGCTATCAACTATTAAAGAACATATATGACCTAGAATCTTACATCTAGTATGAAAGAGGTTTTCTCGTTGTGAATTGTTGATTTCTAATGGCTGAGTTTGAAGAATTCGTTGTACAATGAATAATTCCCCTTTATATGGATGAAATCCATCGTCAAAAGTGGGGGCTTCTTCTACTTCAGAAATAGAAGGTGAAGGGCCATTTTTGTGTACATCTGGATCATTTAAAAGTAAAGTTTTCTTTTGTGGATATTTAAAAGACTAATGTCCTTTTTCTAAACATTTAAAGCATTGGACTGTTTTGGTTTTAGTTTCTTTGGATGAAGAGACATAAGGAGTTTTATCTTTAGCTTTACTGTGTAGATTATCCCTCTCTTTTTCTTGTGACTTAGTTTTGTTAGAACTATCTTTTTAAAAGTCTCTATTGGAATGGGAAGAATAAGAAAAATATTTTCTAAAAGAAAGTTTTTGGTTAAGTTGGTCTTCTACCCTAATGCATAGTTGAGCTAGGTCATTAAGATCATTATAAGGTAGGAGTTACACTTTATATATCCCTAATGTAAAAATTGAGGCCATTCTGGAACAAGCTAAGGTTATTCGAGGTTCTTCACGAATGTTTATCCGTAGCATCAGTAACTTCATTCTTTGCCTATATTGTTCTACATATAGGTCTTTTTGGGTGAGCCGATGGAGTTAATTCATAAGATATTTATCATGATAATAAGGAATATATCTTTTTCTTAAGGCAGAATGAAGTTTGTTCCAGTATTTGGTTGGAGGGTTACATTGTAACTTAAGGTCTCTAGAATAGGCAATCCACCAAGTCATTGCACCCTCTTGAAAACTAAGAGTGGCTAAGACTACCCGTTGTTCATGCTCAACTTGATGACATTCAAATATTCATTCAAACTTCATTTCCTAGCTTAAGTAATCATCGACACTAGTTGTTCCATGGAAAGGAGGAAGGTTATTTTTGGTTTTCTAAAAGTAGAATGGTGTGTATTGTGAGGATATTTTGGTGGTTGTTGGTAATAGTCAACATTATGATGGCTACTATAATCATCATGACGAGGGGGGGACTAGGATGGTGAACACTGGTAGTTCTATGCAAACCCTCCCTATTTCTACTTCTAGACCTATGAGGCTTTTGCTCAAGCTCTATCACAAGTTGATGTAAAACATTTCTTATTTAAGCCAATTGTAGATCATGATTTTTAAGTTGGGCAGTGATATCCACGTTAGGATTGATGGCTAGAACAAGAGGGGGGGTGAATTGTTTTCAAAAGCTTTTCACAAATACTTTGCTTATAATGAAACTTTAACAATCAACTCAGAAAAGCAATTCAGAAAGCTAATAAAAAATCCAAACAGAAACAAATATCAGAATTATAATCGGTTAAAACAACGATTCAACCGGTTGTTTATGACAACAATATCAAACAATTATGGAGAGAAGAGATAGAGAGAATTACACACAAGGTTTATACTGGTTCACTCTATTCAAGAGCTACATACAGTCCTCAGTCAAACCACTGAGTATTTCACTATGCAATCAATCACAGATTACACATACACAACACAAAGAGGTGACTTTGAATCCCACAAAGCCTACTCACCCTCTTTGCACACAGCCAAAACCTCAAGCCAGAATCACACTGACTTTACAGGATTTTACAACATTTTCACAGAGAGTAATATGAACAATTACAAGAACCTAAACAAGGTTAGAAAACACCTGGAATCACAGTACACCAGAAACCCTATTGACCAGTTCTTTGAATCACAACAAAGCTCTAAAGCAATCTGGCTAAAACTTGGTAAAACATCTTTTCACAAACAGTTGGTAATCTCTCAAATCAATCACAAATTAGAGTATCAACCTTTTCTGTTTCATCAAATCTTTTTACGTTTGAAAGAAGACTAGTTTTATAATCCTTGAGAAGCTACTGTTGAAGGCAGATTTGAACAACCAAATAGTTAAAACAGGTTTTCAAAAAACTGTTATGAAAACATACATTTAATCGGTTAAAACGGCTATTTAACCGGTTGAATGGTTTTGACAATTATACAACTGATTCAAAAAACAGTTTCAAAACACCTTTGCCAGCTAAGTGACAAAAACCGATTATCTCGAAACTTTAATCGGTTGTTTTTCCCTTTGCATGGAAAAACACTTTAATCTTTAAAAACAGAATGAAATAAGCTTTGTTTGAGAATCAAGATTTATCTTACAAAGATTCTAAACCCCATAACAAAACTTAAACCTAAAACATAACACAGCTTCTGGCTTCATGTTGATACATCAAAGCTTCCCATCTTCAACAATCTCCCCCTATTTGATGGAGACAAATCCTTGGGATGCTTTTAGGAATGTTCTTTGTTTAGAATATGTTGAATCCAGCAATCTCTGAACAAACACAAAATAGTCTAGTCCAAAACAGATATGCACCATATATCAAATTTCAAATAAGCAAAACTGCATAAGAACAATCGGTTATATCACAGAGATAACCGGTTAAAAAACTGAAAACTAGAAAACACATCAGCTTTAAAAACTTCCAGAAATAAAGCAGTAAAACAGTCCATAATAGCAATGTTCAAAAGCAGTAAACACAATTAAGAACATTACAACTTCCCAACAATACTTCTCCCTGTATTTGTCTCATCAAATAGACAAATGGTAGGATTAAAAACAACATAAAAAAAATTGTTAAGCTAAAAAAAGGGCTATCCTCCCTTTGAAATTGCAGTTCCATAATCTGTCTCTGAACTTCTTCAATTTGTTCATCCAGAGTAGAGAAACGTGTATCCATGTTGGTAAACCTTGACTCGCACATCTCATAGAGGTTTCTTTGATTGTCAGCAAAGGTATCCATTCTATTGATCATTTGCTTTTCAAAGGATGACATGTTTGGCATCCTTTCTTCCACATTGATGTTATGATGTATACCTTCTTGAGTTTCAGCAGCAGGTTCATCTTGCATTGTTGCCTCTTCAGTTTCATCTCTTTCCTTAGTTCCACTTGGGCCATCTTAATCACCATCCTTGCTTACCCATCTTCCACCAATTTTAATAAATCCCATCTTGCTTAGGGATCCACTATTGATTTCACTGGAGGGCTTGATTACTTCTGCTAGTTCTTCTTCTATATCCACTTCAAAATAGTGAAGAAACTTAGAAATCAGAATGGCATAAGGATAATGAAAGTCAAATAACCTCATAGCTTTTTGCATGTGCTCTTTGATGGTGTGAATCCAGTTGATCTTCACTTTATTCATGATGCAGTAGACCAAGAGAAGATCTTCTTTAGATAGAGTTGTGTACCGCCCTGGTAGTCGGAAGTGATGACGTGGCGTCAAGCTACAGTATAGGCGTGTTGACAAGGCGCCAAGTTGGCAGAAAGGAAGGAAGTCGGGGGGCTCGTGAAGTCGCCAGTTATTAAGTTGGCGTGTTCCGATCTCCAGCATACCAGAATCGGCGATCACCGGGTTAAAGATGAAGTCGCCAGATGTAAACTCAGGCGACCTTGAGATTGGAGATCGCCAGAGAAAGCACATCGCCAGAGATGAAGGTGGTGCAGATTATGAAGGCGGCCGGCGAGACCACAGGGAAGGTGTACGAAGGCACCCTAACTCGCCAGTTCCAGTAGAGATCGCACTCCCAAGTTGGCTATGTACTGGGCAGTACCATGCATAGGTAACTTAGCAAAACGAGAGTAGAAGCAGCGCCCAAGTCAAGGAGGCTCCAGATGATGGCACGTGTACAATTGGATGCGAGCCACGTGTCCAAGTCTGTAACTGCCAGGAGAGAGAAAGTAACCAGGTATATAAGAGTTCTCAACGAACTTTCTGAGGTACGCACGTTCAGATTATACTCTTTACGCTTGCGAGTTATAGAGCTTACTGTGAGAGAGGATTTGCACGGTTCTTGTTCTCTTAGTATTTGGTGATTCGGTCACTGACTTGGGCGTTGGAGTGCGATCGGCCGCAGCGGCGCCGCTCTGTTTCTTTGCAGGTTCTTGAGGTGGATCTCGAAGAGGAACGGAGGTGTGAAGCGGTGCACACGTCGATCCTTTGACGAGGCAGTTTCCAGCGTTCTGGTCAACAGGCAGGATCAAGTTGAATGGTTGCTCCCCCTATGTGTGAGAATCCATGGAACTATGAAGGCCACAAGTCTTTCATCAAGCTTCAACCCTCCAACAGAAAAATTCCTCACTTTGGAGTGAGGATTCTTGAGACAACCTTTGTAAAACTGGATTTTGTTGAAATCTTCCACTACTCCAAGGTTTCCCCTATTGATTCTTAGTCCAAAAGACTTCAGCCCGGTCACAACAGACCATACCTCACTTGTGATGATCATATCTACATCTTTGACATGAGAAACAAATGAGTCACCATCAAAATGAAGGTTAGTGTAGAATACCTTTACAAGATCAGAATAGATATTCCCTGTAAGTTCTAGGAATCCCTTCAACTTTTGTTCTTTGAGAATACTCCTCACATAGTCCAACTTTTGTTGTTTCATCCATGTGAAGGAAACAACTTTTGGGGTATTCACATTCTTTCTACTAGTCTCTAGTAGATACTTGTTGATGAGATTGGTATCTTCTGCAAACCACCCTTCAAGCTTTCCAGAGCTTTTGACACCCCTGGACTTCATCCTTTTTGCATATGGAGGAGTTCCAGCCATTGCTTAAATCAGAAACAATTTCTGCAAAGAAAGCTTTCAGAGATAGATAGAAATAACAGTTTTATATCAACCGGTTATTTGTGAGTGAAAACAGCAGCTACAAGCATTGGGTTTTATAGCAAAGAACACCTGGTCAAAGTTGGTTGCATTCAACATAAAAACGAATTAAATATGAACCATAAAGCTGACACAGTCAGTCAAATCATAAAGGTACAGATTCACATGTGATATTTGACCAAGCATTTAAGACATATTTGATTTTCAAGATAAGTAGAGATTTGATCTATTAAAAGCAAAAGTACCAGAGTTAACCTGTATTCAACCATCCAATTAATGCGCTTTTGACCATACACGTCACTAGATCTAACAAAAACACAAACCAGAAATAAAAAATTAAAAATAGATTTGTCTAAAGCTTATCAGATACAAAATAATCGGTTGTTTTGGGGAAACAATCGGTTAAATTTCTGTTCTGAAGAAAAACAATTTGTTTTAAACCAAAAACACATGTTGCATGTAACTATTATGTTTTCACATATTTGCAAGCTATTAAACATATGAAGAGTAGATGGAGCACATAGGAATTACACATAGAAACATAGAGAAACATATTGAATTGAATTTTGTACACCAATAGTTCTCAACAAGAAATGAGAATTTAATTCTCAGATCACTGATTTTCTAATTACAGAAGTTCAAGAAACCAACACTAGACTTTGATATGTTGACATGTACAGAACATCCAGTCCTTGCTGAACCTTTAAAAAAAATCAGAAATCTGCAAAACAGAACTTTGTCAAATCTTAAGATTTGATCCCTTGAAGAATTTGGGACCTTCGGTGTTAGATTTAACTTTTGTATTGACAATACATCTTGGAATCCACTTATAGATGCCTTTAGGTACAAAAGATTTACGAAACCTGCTATACCTAACAGAATGGCCTTTCTTCATGCAATAGAGGAAATTCTAGTCAAAAGAAGGAGATCAGAGGTTTTAATGAGTTCATTGATAAGAATCTGTTGGTGGATCTACCTTTAGTGGGTAAGAAATTCACTTGGTACAAAACAGATGGGTCAGCAAAGAGTAGATTAGACAGAATAATGGTATCTGAAGAGTGGCTCCAAGTCTAGCCTATGAGCAAACAGTATATACAACCAAGGGAGGTCTCAGACCATTGTGCTATCGTGGTGAAATCATGGGTCAAGGATTGGGGTCCAAAACCCTTCAAAACAGTTGATGCTTGGTTATTGGAACCTGGCTTCAAGGAGTTGGTGAAGGGAAAGTGGAACTCTTATGAGGTGCAGGGAAACAGTATGGGTAAAGTCAAGGAGAAACTCAGATGTTTGAAGGGCGATCTTAAGGAGTGGGATAGGAGTGTCTTCGAGATTTTGGAGGAGAATAAGCGGTTGATTTTGAAAGAGATTGAGAAGCTAGATATCAAGGATGCTAATTGTGATTTGGCGGAGAACGAAAAACTAAGAAGAATGGATATCCTCAGTCAACAAGGTTTGGTAGAGAAAAAGATGGAATCCCTATATAGGCAAAAAGCCAGGTCAAACTGGTTTAAGCATGGGGATTCTAACTCCAAAATCTACCACTCACTTATCAGATGGAGAAGACTTAAGAATGAGGTCAAAGGCGTTGAATTAGCCGATCAGTGGTGTGAAGAACCGGAAGTTGTACGCAGGGAAGCAAAACGCGTGTTTGAGCAAAGGTTCAAGGCCACTACAGACTTGGGTATTAAACTTGAAGAGGTGGACTTTAAATCTCTTCCTGAAGCAGTCAGTTTGAGTATGGTTGAAGTGTTTTCGGAGACGGAAGTAAAGGAGGCAGTTTGGATGTGTGTGGGATCTAAGAGCCCGGGTCCATATGGCTTTAATTTTAACTTTATAAAGAGCAATTGGGAGACCCTAAAGGAAGATATTATGGAAGTTGTCTATTCTTTTCAAGAATCTGGGATCTTCCCGATGGGTTGTAATGAGTCGTTTATTGCTCTTGTCCCTAAAGTGAAGGATCCTGTTATGATTGACCAGTTCAGGCCTATTTCTCTCGTGGGAACTATGTATAAGATCATCACTAAAGCAATGTCACATCATATCAAGAATTTCTTGCCTTTGGTTATTGATGAAAATCAGTCAGTTTTTCTGAAAGGAAGGGGGATGTTGGAAAGTGTCCTAATGGCCAACGAGGTGATTGAGGAGGTACGAAGATGTCGGAGGAGTGGAGTTTTCTTGAAGGTGGACTTTGAAAAGGCATATGACTCGGTTAGGTGGAGCTTCTTGTTGGATATGTTTCACAGGATGGGGTTTCATAGTAAGTGGATTAAGTGGGTACAAGGCTGTTTGGAGTCGGCAACTGTGTTGGTATTGATTAACGGTAGTCCGACAAAGGAGTTTAAACCTTCTAGGGGTTTGAGGCAAGGCGATCCTTTGGCCCCTTTTTTATTCCTTATTGTTGCCGAGGGGTTGGCGGGTCTAGTCCGTAATGCATTAAAGGAGAACGTGTTAAAAGGAGTGAAGGTGGGGAGAGCGGAGACTGAATGTTGCATGTTACAGTTTGTTGATGACACTTTGTTTATGTGTGAGGAGTCTTTCTCTAATATTTTTACAATCAAAACAATTCTCAGGGTTTTCGAGCTAGCTTCAGGCCTCAAGGTTAACTTTCATAAATCAAAGTTGGCAGGTATCAAGGTAGAAAGGAATTCCCTAGAGTTATATGCAAGAACTCTTAACTGTGGTGTTATGCAGATCCCGTTTAAATACTTGGGGATGCAAGTTGGTGGCAATCCAAGGAGGAGGCAGTTTTGGGAACCAGTTATGGACAAGGTTGAAGCCAGACTTAGTGCCTGGAATGGGAAATGCCTATCCTTAGCTGGTAGAGTATGCCTGGTTAAGTCGGTTCTAACCTCTATGCCCCTATTTTATCTTTCTTTCTTTAAAGCCCCGCATGCAGTCTGCCACAAAATTTCTAGCATTCAGAGGAGATTCTTGTGGACAGGGGGTGACGATCAAAAGCATATCTCTTGGGTTAGCTGGGAAAACGTGTGTAAGCCAAAGGAGGAAGGGGGTTTGGGGATAAAGGATATTAGAATGTTCAACTGTGCCTTGCTAGCAAAGTGGAAATGGAGGATGTTAAGCGAGGAAAAGGGGAAATGGAAGGACATTTTACTATCGAAGTACAGTCCTGGTACAGTAAGTAATAGTAAGACTCTTTCTTGGTGGTGGAAAGATCTATCAAAGGCGTGTGAGGAGGGAGAAGAGGAGGGATGGTTTCCAAAACATGTAGCTTGGAAGGTCGGGTCCGGGGATAAAGTTAGATTCTGGGAAGACACTTGGGTGGAGAACAAAAGGCTCAAAACCTTGTTTCCTAGGCTTTTTTCTGTTTCTCTGGACCAAAGAAAGACGATGGTTGAGGTAGGTTCTTGGGAGGATTCAGATTGGAATTGGTGGTTAAGGTGGAGAAGGGCTAGGTTCAGTTGGAAGAGTGTTATGGAGGGAGACTTGCTTAATCTCATAACAGGGAAGACCTTGAGCAAAGAAGCCAAGGATACTTTAGTTTGGAGTGGGGATTAGAATGGCGCTTTCTCAGTGAAATCTGCTTATCTGAATTTACGTCATCAGCATGTAGGCTCTTCAAATGAAGTCTTTTCTCTTCTATGGGAAGCAAAAGCGATGCCCAAAGCCCTGGTAACCGCATGGAGGATCTTACTTGGACGCCTTCCAACTTATGATAATCTCATTCGAAGAGGTTTGGTAGTCACCTCTTCGTCCTGCGTGTTTTGTAATGTCTCTGAAGAATCGACACAGCACATCTTCCTGGATTGTGCCCTTGCTCAGAGTGTTTGGTCTTTATGTTTTAGATGGATAGGCATATTTTCTGTCCAGCATAAGGACATTCTAGTCCACTTTGAGAGCTTTCAGTTACCACACTTCACAGTTAGTCAGAAGCAGATTTGGAAGGGAATTTGGGTTGCTATTGTACGGTGTATATGGGATCAAAGGAACTTGATTGTTTTAAAGCAAGGGGTAGTTGATGCTGATGAAATTGTCCACTTAGCCCAGTTGGCAGCATGGCTAAGGTTGAAACATGGGCCTTCTCTTTCGACTTCGCCTTCTCGGATTGGATTCTTAATCCGGGTCTCTGCTTACAAAATTGTCGTTAGTGATGGTGATGAGGGCCAAGTTCTCCTTCTGGTATGTTGAAGGAATACAGGTAAAATGGGAGTTGCATGTTTTAGTAAGCTGGAATAGCGTCTAGATTGATGGGCTGGTGCAGGAAATAGCTAGGTAGGGTGAATTATTCATCTACCAATTGCCTGGACAGAAGTAGGTTTGTGTACGAGAAGTATGAATATATGAAGCCATGAAGCAGTGGAGGTGATGCATAAATGGAAATGTTGTGGTTGCAAGTGTTGTGTATGCAATGCAGTTTGTGTAACAACTGTGGAGTATTACAGAAGTTAATCTGTAGGCTAATGGAGAGTCACATTGCAAATTTCCAGTGTGTTCGATGGTTGGACGGTGCTTCAATCATTAGCCTTTGGTATGTTCTGTGTTGGTTTTGCTAAGGGTAATTTTGTCGAGCACGTGGTGAGCAAGCTTGGTTGGGTCAAACAAGGGTACGTGGGATGGTAGACTGGTGCCCATAACAGTGTTTCAATCACAGCAGAGTGGACTCTGACGTGAGCAGTTCCAGCAATTGGTGTTGTGAAGGACTAGCAGTTTGGCTACTGCTATGTGGGAATAATCCCTCGTTGGGAGGGTGCGTAAAGATGAAGCATAACAGTTAGGAGGTGGTTCAAAAGGGTGCAAGCCACGCTGGAGTTAGGTTGATTATGAAGTTTAGCGTGAACAACATGTGGAGGTCCTGAAGTGCCCTGACAATAAAGGAAATTGTGGGAGGATGGGGCAGGATGGTTTTCTGGTACGAAGGATGGGGCAAATAGAATACTGCTGAGGAGAAACTTGTGTTTTATGCTATAGCTTCAGCTATAGGGAGTATAGAAGCTATATAATTCTTGAGAGTTTGGGTTTGAGAAGATGACAAACCTACAAGCAGCAGGGTATATCTTTAGCAATTGGTTGTTGCTGGGTTTTTTTGGATCATGGTTTGTAATGTTCAGTATGGATCCCTCCTTTGAGGAGCTCGGTTTTGTATATGGGTTAGGATACCCCTTAAGTATCCCTTTTAAATTTTTTTTTATTCTTTGCTGATAAAAAAAAAAACCGGTTGAAACGACATTTTAACCGATTGTTTTTCTGGAAAATTTGAAAAAGGTTTTGCAATCTTTTTTCTTTGCTTTGAGGGTAAAATCCCAAACCTGCTTTTCCAAATACACATTTCTGTGAAGCTAAAAACATCTTCAAAGTTGGACTTTCCAGTTGTAAGCTTGTCCAAGGTTTTCAAAAGATAGTAAATCTTATTTTCAAGAAGTTCACAATTTTCACAAATAATTTTCTCACAACTGCAAGAAGAATTTTTGTAGATTAAATCCAGATTTTCTAAATCTTCTTTTGTTCTGCATAGCTCTTCCTCTTGATCCTTAACTTTATTTTCTATCCAGTTATTTAATCCTTTCAACCGGTTGATGGAAAGGGCCAATCAGTTGGCTTCATCATGAGTTTCATAAAAAGCATTAAGCAATTGATTATAGGTGGTACCTTTACTTGTTGAAGTAGAATCCACGCTACTTGTTACTGATGCTAGAAGGCAAAGATTAGCTTCTTCATCATCTGAAGAACTTGAGGATGAGACATCATTGTCATCCCATGCTATATATGCTTTCTTAGCTTTTCCCTTTTTTCTCCCTTTTGAAGTCTCCATTTTCTTTGACTTCATTGTTTGGACATTCAGACTTGATATGTCCCTGTTCACCACAACCATAACAAGTATATTTATTAGAATTGAATTCACTAGACTTCTTTGAATCATGCCTTTTAGAAGCTTGTTTCTTTCTCAAGAATTTGCTGAATTTTCTTGATAACAAACTTATGTTCTCTTCTTCATTTTCACTGGAAACATGTTGTTGTTTGCTAGCTTTAAGTGCTATGCTCTTGTTATGCTTGTCTTCACTCTCTTGAACAACAAGCCTTTGAATCTCAATTTCATGCTCTCTTAGTTTGCCGAAAAGAGATGCCACAATCATTGAGGTGAGATCTTTTGATTCAGAAATGGCAGTAACCTTTGGTTGCCATGTTCTATCAAGACACTTCAGTACCTTAATGTTAAGCTTTTCTTCATCAAACTTCTTACCAAGACTCATAAGATGATCCACAATGTGAGAGAACCTCTTTTGCACATCACATATTGATTCTCCCTTTTGCATTTTGAAGAGTTCATACTCTTGGATCAGAGCATGCTTCCTAGCTCTCTTCACATCAGTTGTGCCTTCATGTGTGACCTCCAAGATGTCCCACATTTCTTTGGTCGAGCTACATTGTGAAACCCTGAAAAACTCGTCACAGCTTAGAGCAGATGTTATAATGTTTTTGGCTATCCAATCAAATTTAACCTTCTTACTTTCTGCCTCAGTCCACTCGGATGAGGGTTTATCAACTAAAACATCATCTTTCTTGACTTGAGGTACAAAAGGACCATTTTCAATTGACTCCCAAATGCCTTTATCAGTTGAGTATATAAAAATTTCCATTCTCACTTTCCAAAATTGGTAATTGACTCCACAAAACAAAGGTGACCTATTTATTGAGGCACCTTCCCCAAAGGGCATTTTATCAGCCATAAAAAGATTTTCAAAAACCACAAATCAAAACTTGAGTAACTTTCAAGAACCTTGCTCTTGATGCCAGTTGTTAGGATTGATGGCTAGAACAAGAGAGGGGGTGAATTGTTTTCAAAAGCTTTTCACAAATACTTTGCTTAGAATGAAACTTTAACAATCAACTCAGAAAAGCAATTCATAAAGCTAATAAAAAATCCAAACAGAAACAGATATCAAAATTATAATCGGTTAAAATAACGATTCAACCGATTGTTTATGACAGCGGAAAATATCAAACAATTATGGAGAGAAGAGATAGAGAGAATTACACACAAGGTTTATACCGGTTCACTCTATCCAAGAGCTACATCCAGTCCTTAGTCAAACCACTGAGTATTTCACTATGCAACCAATCACGGATTACACATACACAACACAAAGAGGTGACTTTGAATCCCACAAAGCGTACTCACCCTCTTTGGACATAGCCAACACCTCAAGCTATAATTACACTGACTTTACAAGATTTTACAACAGTTTCACAGAGAGTAATAGAACAATTACAAGAACCTAAACAAGGTTAGAAAACACCTGGAATCACAATACACCAGAAACGCTATTGACCAGTAATTTGAATCATAGCAAAGCTCAAAAGCAATCTTGCTAAAACTTGGTAAAACACCTTTTTACAAACAGTTGGTAATCTCTCAAATCAATCACAAATTATAGTATCAACCTTTTCTATTTCATCAAATCTTTTTACATTTGAAAGAAGACTAGTTTTATAAACCCTGAGAAGCTACCGTTGAAGGAAGATTTGAACAACCCCACAGTTAAAACAGGTTTTCAAAAAATTGTTATGAAAACATACATTTAATCAGTTAAAACTGCAATTTAACCGGTTGAATGATTTTGATAGTTATACAAGTGATTCAAAAAACAGTTTCAAAACACCTTTGCCAGCTAAGTGACAAACAACCGATTATCTCAAAACTTTAATCAGTTGGTTTTCCCTTTGCATGGAAAAACACTTTAATCTTTAAAAACAGATTTAAATAAGCTTTGTTTGAGAATCAAGACTGATCTTACAAAGATTCTAAACCCCATAACAAAACCTAAACCTAAACCATAACACAGTTTCTGGCTTCATGAGGATTTGATACATCAAAGCTTCCCATCTTCAACAATCCATGGGAGATTGATTATTTAAATTTCCATGCACATTAGACTAATGAGAGGGATCACTCATGGTTGAAAGCAAAAAAAAATTGCACAAGTTTTTGAAAGACAAACCCAAGAGAGTAAAGCCCCGAAAATTTTCAATGTAAAAGAATTTGTTTAATGAATTTATTTTGTGAAGTTTAGTAAAGGAAGCAAAAGTGAAAAATGTTCAAGTTCACTCCCAGGAAAGCGAGGTGAGTCGCGAGGGCTTCTTAAGTACCAAGGATTTCCTAGCCAGAACTTACCTCAAAGATATCTCACCAAAGCTTCTAGAAGAAAACTGAAAAACAATTTTGGAAAAATAGGAAAAGATATGGTTGTATGGAAATGCTCTTAAAAATCAAAGAAAGGTTATCGAAGTGCAAGAAAGGGAAAAAATCCTAAAGTATCATGGAGACGTAGAAGCAAGGAAAATAAGAAAGGAAGAAAACAATAAAGATAACAGGAAGATATGCAAATGTAATGCTAGGCGAGTCCTATTGTGATAATGCAATGAACACTGAGAGCTCACTGACACACTATCACACTAATGCACGAAAATTATTACAAAGTTTAGTGGGATTGTCGTTGGAGAATTTTCCCAAACAAAGCAAAATAAAAGCAATTACTCTAGCAAAATTTAAAGGACACAAAGTTCTGTGATACTACACAAAAGTACAAGTAGGAATATAAGGTGTTTGATACAACTTTAAATGAAGTGTTTTGATTTTCTTCCGTGAAATGTAGTCCGAAAATTCTTCTCTAGGATCTCTCTTTCTCTTCTTGGTAGAGATTCTTGAAGACCAAAGTAGAACCTAAAGAATATTGAACCAAACCTCTTCTTGATACACCATTTCAAGCACCACCAACTCACCAAAAATTGTGTAACAAAAGAAACCAAGAAAGAAAGTAAGAAAAGATAAAATTTGAAAAGCTAAACTCAAATGGAATAAGATGTGACAAACAATAATAGAGAGTCAATAAAAGACAAGCAAAAATTAAGCAACCAAGTAAAGGCAGTACAAGCAAAAGGACCTAAGAAAGGCTCTAGAAAAGATTAAAAACAAAAAATCTAGAGGGGACTGGCAGAGACTGTTCCAAAATTTATATGTATTTGTACACAGAGCATGTCAATTTGAATTTTTTATGGTATATTCTGATTTCAATGAGGAAGCAACAAATTGGAGGCCATTTGGTTGTGTATGCACAAAGAAATAAATGCAATAAGTTTGAACAAACTGCAAGAAATGTGAAGCAATTATGCAAGCTAGGTTTAGTATTGCTGAGAGAATTATAAGATTTATGGTAATTTTTCTACAGCTAATTTTAAGCTAAAATTTGAACTAGAGATAGGTAACATATTAAAAAGAGATGGTAAAAGTTTTAGGCTAAAACACCAAGCGAATTAGGTGCATAAAATTTTAAACCAAAAGCAAAATTAGCACTGAAACAGTTTGTCAAACAGAAAAATTTCCTGACTTTTGAAATTTATAACTTTTTTTCGTAGTTGAAATTAGGACTTGCCTTTTTTATTGAGCATTGGTAACATGTTAAGGTCCTCACACAATTTTTTTGACAAGGTTTAGATATGAATTGAGGTCAAGATAAATTTTCAAAACGAAGTGTAAATCATATAATTATAGAAACTGTATAGAAACCTAAAGGAATCAAGAACAATGGACAAAACTTGAAGAAATAGGTGGAAAAACAAAAAAAAGGACTTTTACCAAATAGGTTATATGCACTAGATCAAATGAATAAACACATAACATACAACAACAATATAACAATGATTTGGACAAATTGTGTACCGTCCCGTATCCGGGGCGTTGACTAAGTCAAAGTCAAAGTCAACGGCTGGAGAGACGCCAAGAGGAAGCGTCGCCAAGGCAAGGCGTCGCCTAGGTGAAGGCGTTGCCCAACCAGGGCGTCGCCAGATCAAACAGTGCTGAAGCAAGGCAGAGACGCTCTCAAAGTAAGTGACTAGATACTTGGGTGCATGAGTTGGCACCCAAAAAGTCACCCCTAGCGCAGTAGCACTCCCAAGCAGGAGGACTCACACGTAGAGACGTCCCCAGATGGGCAGAAACGCCCCCAGATGGGGTCATGGCGTCGTGAGGCCCTCCACGTGTACGACAGCCATACCAGAATAGAAACACCCTTTAGTCAGGTGCCAGGTAATTAAAAGTCATTCAATACAGTTTCCCTTTCAAGCATTCAGGTACTATAATGGCTCCCGAGCATTTCAACGTCTTAAATGCGCTACGTTTTCTAATTAAGCGCTTTAATGAGTGCGTTACGTTTGTGATTAAAAGCGCTTTAAGGCGCTTTAAATGCTGGGGTAGTTTAAATAGCGCGGAGAATGTTGGAAAGAGGGTTCGAATTTTCTGCAAATTTACCAGAGCTCTCTAGTTGCTTGCTCGTGCTTCATTTAGTTACGAACAAGGGACTGGGGAATATTTTTGCCTGAAAGAGAGAACACAGATACACAGTACACAGTTATTTTTTACCACCTTCAGAGTGCCATACGCGGTGCTCAGAGACGGAGGTGAATAGTTTTGGTGTTTCTTGCTGGCTGACTTGAGCGTCGGAGTGCAAACGGCCGCTAGGGCGCCTCTTTGTCCTCTTTTTTTGCAGGAATCCACAGGCAATCATTGGGAAGAAGTCCCTAGCTGACGGTTGAGGTCGCGCACGAAGACGTCCCGGTTAACCGGACGGAACAAATTGAATCAAGTTTTGGGCGTGACAATTAACATGCAAAGATTATAAACATAACATAACATCTAAACACACAGAAAAACAAAATTAAACAAAAAAACAACAAACATTGAAGCACAACAAATCAAAAACAGTGAAGAACATGTGGTAGAACAACTTTGCATGCGAAAATTGTTTGATGCAGTTTGAATGCATTCAAAAATCAATATGAACTGATTAAATTGTTCATAACAATGAATGAACAGTGAAACATCAAATAATAAAACACAAATTGAACTGATTAAAGTGAAGAAAACAGAAAGAGTAGTGCAAAACAGTGAAGAACAGTAAGGGTGAGTAGCAAAACTAACCAAAAACTGTTTTTTGACGGTCTTAAAGAATTTAAACAATGGAATTGATGTTTCAAACGGTGGAAATCAATTAAACTGTGGAGAATGAAAACAAATGGTGGAATTCAAGGAAAACTTGAAGAACATGCAAGAATGAACCAAAAACAATGAAATTTTGGCACCGGACAACACACGTGTTTGATGTATGTTTGAGAGGAAAATTGTACCGAGAGGCCGAGACCTGAGAAGACTTGGCCGAGAGGCTGAGACCTTAGAAGACTTGGCCGAGAGGCCGAGACCTGAGAAGACTTGGCCGAGAGGCCGAGACCTTAGAAGACTTGGCCGAGAGGACGAGGGGCCGAGACCTTAGAAGGCTTGGCCGAGAGGCCGAGACCTTAGATGGCTTGGCCGAGATGGCCGAGGGGCCGAGACCTTAGAAGACTTGCCCGAGAGGCCGAGACCTTACAAGACTTGGCCGAGAGGCCGAGACGACCGAGAGGCCGAGACCTTAGAAGACTTGGCCGAGACGCTCTGGTAGGCATTCGCCAGGAGAAGGGCGCTGAGAACCTTCGTGGATAGGTTCAGTAAAGTGGCGATGAGCATCCGGAATCTGAGTTCGGACGTCGCCATGCAGCACATGCTGACGGCCCTGCGTCCGGGGCCCTTGGCCGACAACCTGTGCATGAAGCCGGCCGACAGCCTGGACGAGCTAAGAAAGAGAGCTGCTAAGTACATGCAGCTGGAAGAGCTGAGAGAATTCCGTAACCAGGTCCGTGCCGAGGCCGGTGGAGAGAAAAACAAGGAAGAGAAGAATCGTCAGGGGCAGCCGGGTCAAAGGAACGACCGATCTGGTTGTCAAGGTATACACCCCTGACGACCAAGCGGGGGAGGATCTTGGATGAGGCCCTCAACGCCGAAGTTGATCCCTCCCCTAGGGAAGGTGGCCAGCCCAAATAATGCCGACTGGAGGAAGCAATGTCGGTACCACCAAAACACGTCCACAATCAAAATGGCCGACCGCCCGCTACACTTGCTCGATTAACATCGCAAGTAATAGCTGGCCACCTATCCTTAGTTGTTCGATTAAAGATCACAATTAAATGGCCGATCGCCCGTTCTTGTTCGATTAAAATCACAATTAAAAAGCCGACCGCCCAAATCCAACTTATTTGATCACACCTAGGGTCACGTCACACCTCGAGAAATGGAATAGCCGCATGATCAAGCGAAACCGACCGGCACCCATCATTAAAGACTCATCGGACATATGTAACACATCTGCCCTTGAGCCTGGGGGGCAAGTGTACCGGTATGGCCGAGAGGCCAAGACTTGAGAAGACTTGGCCGAGAGGCTGAGACCTTAGAAGACTTGGCCGAGAGGCCGAGACCTGAGAAGACTTGGCCGAGAGGCCGAGACCTTAGAAGACTTGGCCGAGAGGCCCAGGGGCCGAGACCTTAGAAGGCTTGGCCGAGAGGCCGAGACCTTGGATGGCTTGGCCGAGATGGCCGAGGGGCCGAGACCTTAGTAGACTTGCCCGAGGGGCCGAGACCTTAGAAGACTTGGCCGAGAGGCCGAGACGACCGAGAGGCCGAGTCCTTAGAAGACTTGGCCGAGACGACCGAGACCACTGAAACATGGCCGATGGCCGACCCATGCCATGATGATTTGGCCGATGGCTGACCCCTATTACAGTTAACGCTCAAACCAAGATCAGTGAAGTTAATCTATCATTAAGAATTAGGTAATGCAAATCTAAGAGGTGTCCACCTCGATAAATGGGCCCAACTAGAATAATATAAATAGTACGCATCCCAAGGAGTAAGGTATGTCATTTTATCACTCTGAGAGCTGACCACCCGCTTTACTGACTTGAGCGTCGGAGTGCCTTCGCAGGTACCCCCACCATCCGGTGTTCAGCCGAGGCCGAGGGCCGAAGGAGAAGCAGGAGGACGAAAAGAACCTCAGTTCACTACCCAGTCACCTGACCGACCGAAGGAAGGAGAAGAAGACTTCAACAGTTCTCTAGGTCCCATCTCCCTAGCAGGAACAAAAATAAACGGTGGAAAAGTTAAAATAATTAGTGAAAAAAAATTGGAAGTGAAGAACAAAGAAAATAAACGATATAAAACAAGATATATGGAAGAATCAACCAAAAGATTAACAAAAACCGTGAAGAGACAAAACCGGATAAAAAAAAGTTGTAGAATTTTACTTAGCTTGGCTGAAGGATCTTGATATGCTTTGATCCATCTGATATAATGCAAGCTTTTGGTTGATGGAGGGAATGGAGTGGCAATGAAATGATGTGAAGAGAAAGGCACCGAATGGAAGAGAAGGTGCAAGGAGTTGTGAGATTTGATGGTGCAATAAAGGGGAAAGAGGTTAGGCCAACCTTCCCTAGGTTCACTAGGCCTCTTAGGCTCACTAGATTTGGGAGAGAATGAGTGTTCAAGTTCATAACTATTCATTCAATTAATTGCAAATTTGAATACATGTATGCGAGTTATGGATTTTATAGATGAAGGTAGTTTGCTCCTTAAACTACCATAACTCTAGTTAAGTAAACTTAACTATGGTGAGTGTGGTCACTTAAGGAGGTCGTATGTACTCTTCTAAGGTGCTCTAGAAGCCCTTACTTGTGTGACAAGTTAGGGTTTCTAGAGTAACCTTGTTTCATCTATAAAATACTTTAGGAAAATGTAAAATACAAATCCTATACAAGTTTATCCTATTATTGATACAAACAGTTTATCTATCTTTTATTCTTATGTATGGTGGCTTGGATGGTCCTCCATCAATTAGGAGGAAAATACTGAGGGAGATGACAAAATCTCCATTCAATTAAATGGTTGTCACCCTTGTAATACAACATCCACCCAACTTCACAACAATTAATTTTTTGGCCTTTCAACCCAAGACTTGACACAACTTTTATAGCATTGTAGTATTTTGGTATGCAATTATCTTTGGGAGCTACGTCAACTAAATTTTTTATGAAATAGTATAAACATTTTTCTGATGTATGCCAAATCATTCTCGTTGCTAGTAGTCTGATGGCTACTTATAATTTTGACTCGGTGGCACCATCATAAATAGGTTCATTTGTAGCTGCTAACATATCATAAAACTTGTGGGCTTCCACATTAGGTGACTCTATTGTTATTGTCCATGTGATCATAATGACTTGTTATGTATGCTTCTTGCATGTGTGCATCATACACCATATTAGTCATTGAACCAATGTTATCAACAAGATCTGTTCTTCCATGGTTATTGGACGCATAACCAACATTGTCCTTATTAGACCCCTCTTCTCCGTGTTGAAACATACTATTTAGTTAGGTTTAAAACCATATTGTAGCAAATGAGCCCCCACATGTGATGGTGGAAGAATTTCTCACAGACACACTTTATGAAAGGGCACGTATCCCTCCTTCTAAAGTATAAAAAGTTTGATCCACTACCTTTGAAAAAAATTCACTCACTCCAGTAATGATTGTTTGCTACGTCTCTTTGAAGGATCAAATCATTCATACATCCAACTTCGATCCATTTCTCTGCATATGGTGATAAAGTTATTAGCCAATATAAATCGCTCTACGGGGCACGACCCAAGCACTTAAGAGCATACTACTCTAGCCCGCCTAGTCTAAAAAGGCAAATACTTAATTCGGTCCAAACAATAGCAGGCCCAATGATTTGTTGAGAAGTCAACCCAAATGGCTAGCAAAAGATATTAAAACAACTGAATAAATAACTGAATCAGTTAGGCACAAATGTTTACTCTAAATTCTATGAAAATAAGCAGTCAGAGATAATGCTCTGCAAACACCCCTAAAATAAAGGGGATATATAAACAAAATATCTTTATGTTTGTTAACTCCTAAAGGGAGAATCTACGAGCACTATAAAAGGGCATTGAGACCTTAGATAAAGGTAAGTGTCATTTCATACACAACACACTATACTCATATTTATATGCTCTCATTGACTTGATCGTTGAAGTCTTGTCAACAGGTGGAACTCCCTTCACTGTGGACTTAAAGTATCTCAAAGCAACAATAGAAAAAAGTTGACCTAGAATCCACCTCCAGGACCCGATCCAGGTTAGCCGACGAGAACAAGAATTATCAAACAAAACTGTCATACCATATCACAATGGTGTGAAGTCAATTTTAACTTGTAAAGTGATTTAAAACTCAAAATATTGATAATAAACGGGTTATAAACCAGTTTTTTTTTAATTGGACGATCTTGTGAAGCCAAAAAAAATAATGTTATTGACAAAATTATAAAAAAAATCCCAACAAAATAAGCATACTAAATCATAAGAAGAAAATAAATTTCAATTCAAACACTTACATAGATAAATGTGTATACAAATAACGAAGAAGATTAAATTAATCATTCCTAACTATTAATATTATCTTTTCAATTTCAATGAACAATATACAAACCATTGGTAAGAAAAAATAAAGAGATACAAAACGAAACAAAAAGAATGGCAAAAGAGGGAAGGGAGAGATACACTCAAACTAAAGAAAGAGAAACAAAAGAGACATGTAATGAGAAGAAAAATAAAATAGAAACGAATAGAAAATGTGAAATTTTAAAATTTTCACATTTTAAGAAATAAGAATATTCTAACGAATTCTTATAATTGCAATTTTAACCTAAATTTTCTACTTATGCATATGGTAATATCAAGATTGTTGCCACTTTGTTTTTAAAGATTCTTATGCATATGGTAATATCAAGATTGTAGAAATATATAATAATTCAATGTGAAACGTTTAGCCTTATTTAGTAATCTCAATAATAAATCCCTAGCTTAAAAGGCAAGTGTTGGATCTCTTCACTTGCAAAGCCTATGAGACTATGAGCAGCTATACATGAGTGTTATCAGGTGCAGCTACATATTTAACATTTTGTTAGAAATTAAATTTGTGAATTAATCTTTCACTGATGGATGAAAGACCGAAAAAAATATGTAAACTTTATAAAAATGATATAAAGTAAGAAGTTGGTATTACACAAAATAAATAAAAAATTCATTGGTTTTTATTTAAAAAGGAAGAAGAAACGACACTGGAGGAGGGAGGGAGGGAAAAAGTGATTTATTTGTTAGCATTTACAGTTTATAAATAGTTGCCCTAGTTTTCATTTTCACTTTGAGAGCTCATAATCACTGGTAAGTGATTCTCTGCCTTTTCATTTTTTCCTTCATTCTATTCTTTTCCTTTCACACTTCACTCAAATGCGTGGTGTAGTTACTTGGTGATTACAGGGAATTTGGTGTGTAGCGGTGAAATCCTCAGATCTAAGAAGCAACGCCAAAAGCGAAGGCATCTCTCTGGTCCCTACCAAGGTAATGGAGTGAAGTACGTAGCCCTTAGGAAGGAAAGTGCACCAGACAAAGAAAAAGAGTTGTGAGTTTGACTTTCTACTTTAAATAGAAGCATAAAGATTACTGCGTCTTTCGAAAAATAGGCACCAAAAAAAGTCGAAGGGGAGTAAAAATATTTTTATATGCCCAAACTTTGCAAAATTTTCTATTGGATTTTTGCTCAAGTGGAATGAGTTGCAGTTGCCATATATAAATATAAAAAATAAGTAGAAGATCCTGTCTTCTTTCTTGCTTTAAGAAAAATGCACGTGCCATGTGTTTTGTTGTATTTTTTTACTTTGTTCTTTTTTTATCTCTGTATTTTTTGTGCCCTAATAAATGAGTTTGGAGACATAGAAAAAAGTATTAGTTAAAACACAACTTTTAACATCATATTCATTCAAATTCAAATAGACTATTTTCTATCTGATTCATTTCATACAAGCAAACCATTAAGAATTTTATGTGAAAATTCAGATATATTGTTTTATCCTAATAAAATAGTTGTAAGATTATATGTATGTATACATACTAGGTAAAAAGATACCACTTATAATTGCAAAAGGAGTCTTGAACTTTGAAAACACAATAAACAAGTATTCCTAATGTATCTTCTTTTTCTTTTTCTGTACTCACTATGGTCAGATGAGACGGTAGCTTCTTCTCCATTGTTTTAGCACTGTATCTTGGGAAGTGGGTAAAGGTTTGGTTGTTTCTTTATACGATGTTAATATAGTACCATAGTAGCACTAAGTCATATGAATGCACCATTTTTCATCACTTCTTGCAGCAGCAGCCCATTCAGTTGTGATAAAATGTCCAGTCAGGTGTAATTAAATGTCACCTTAGATTTTACCAGTTAGAATACTGTAGAAAAACTGTCAACTGCAAATTTTGATATATATTTTTATCTCGAACAGTTATTTGCTTTTTCAAGCATATATTTTATTATATTCTTGCTAGTGGCATATCTGTAGGAGAATGCAGTGGATTTTAGCAATGTCTTCCCCGAAAGAAGGAAGCTCAAGTAATGTACAGAAGCCGAACACTGAAGACACTACTAACATAAAGAGCTTGAGTGAATATGATTTGTATTACCGGACAAAATCATTATTAGACTTAATTAGACTTCATTACAGGAATATAATCACTATTAATGAGTCTATAATTAGACTTAATTATAGGAATATAATCACTATTAATGGGTCTATAATTAGGCTTAATTACAGATGTTATGTTAGAAAAAGAATCTGTACGGTTCTGTACGGTTCTAATGCTATGGTTATATATATGTATCATTGCTATAGATGAAAGACAGATTGAATAAAACAGAAAATATTCTTTCATGGTATCAGAGCACAAAACTCTGATACCCGACAAACACAAAGCAAAGGCAACGGTGCACAACCATGGCAGATGCACCAGAAAAGAATAATGCCAACAAAGCAGAGCACGAAGGAGGAGGTGCTAAGAAGACCTACTCGCCATATGATCTCAACGCGAGTGACAATCCCGGAAACATAATCACGCAAGTCCAATTGCGCGGAGAAAATTACGACGAATGGGCAAGAGCAGTAAAGATCTCGCTTCGTGCCCGGAGAAAATGGGGCTTCATTGATGGAACACATATCCAACCAGAGGATGAGGCACCCGACCTTGAAGATTGGTGGACCGTGCAGTCCATGATTGTCTCTTGGATTCTAAACACCATTGAACCAAGCTTACGATCCACAGTAGCATATGCTGAGACTGCACATAACTTGTGGGAAGACATTAAAGAAAGATTCTCGGTCGTGAATGGACCTAGAATTCAACAACTAAGGTCGGACTTGTCAAGATGCAAGCAGGAGGGAATGGTGGTGGCAACTTACTTTGGAAAATTGAAGGTCCTTTGGGATGAGCTTGGTAACAGTGACAAAATTCCATCTTGTACGTGTGGTGGATGCAAGTGTGGGATTGGTGCTCAGTTGGAAAAACGAAGGGAGGAGGAGAAGGTTCATCAACTCCTTATGGGGTTGGATGACGCAAGCTACGGGACAGTAAGATCAAACATTCTGGCCTCAGACCCATTGTCGTCTCTGAACCGCGTATATGCTATGTTGGTACAAGAAGAAAGAGTGAGAATGATGGCCAAATCAACGGAAGAAAGGGGGTTGGTCGTGGGTCTCGCGATGCAGGCCAACTACAAAGAAAAAGGGCGTAGAGATATGGTAGAAAAATTAATGACGTGCAGTCATTGCGGTAAAAATGGTCATGACATGAAGGGATGCTTCCAATTGATCGGATATCCCGAATGGTGGGGTGACAAACCAAAAAGTGAAGGCAAATGGAACGGCAGGGGACGCCAAGGGATGCGAAACAAAGGTAACCCGACACGTGCAAATGTGGCACACACTAGTGGAAGCAACATTCAAACCAACAATGACGACAAGAAACTTGAGATGGCAGGTCTGACCAATGAACAATGGAAGGTACTGGTTGATATGATCAGCAAACAAAAATCAAATGAATCAGAGAAAATGACTGGTAAGAGCATTTGGGATTTGTGGATTATTGACAGTGGGGCATCAAACCATATGACCGGGTCACTGGAAAATTTGAGTGAAAAGGAAACTATACAAGGGTGCCCCGTAGGGTTACCCGATGGTGAACGTGTTCTAGCTTGCGAACAGGGAACAGTGACTCTTGAAGAAGGACTTGAATTGAAAAATGTCCTTTATGTTCCCAAATTAAAATGCAATTTACTTTCAGTACCTCAATTGACGGATGAAGAAAATTGTGTTGTAACATTCACTGATAAATTGTGTATTATACAGGACCGCACTTCGAGGACGCTGATTGGAGCAGGTGAACGGAAAAATGGGCTTTATTGGTATCGTGGGGTACGGAAGACTCAAGCATGTCATGTCAAGATGGAAAATCAACTAGCACTTTGGCACCAAAGATTAGGACATCCGTCATTTAAGATTGTGCAAATGCTTCCTGATATAAGTGGGAAATGTACTCGTGATGAGTTGAATAAAGTTTGTGAAGTTTGTGAAAAATCGAAACAAACGAGAGATAAGTTTTTCTTAAGTGCGCATCAAGCTTTGAATATTTTTGATTTAATTCATTGTGACTTATGGGGTCCTTATAAAACTCCTTCATCCTGTGGTGCTTCATATTTTTTGACAATTGTGGATGATTGTTCACGGGCAGTTTGGATCTATTTGTTAAAAGAAAAAACAGAGGTATCAGTGACTTTGAAAAAAAATTTCACACTCGTTGAGAGGCAATACAACAAATGTGTTAAAATGGTTCGCTCTGACAATGGAACCGAATTCATGTGTCTAAAACAATATTTCATTCAACAAGGTATCCTTCACCAAACTTCCTGTGTCGGGACCCCGCAACAAAATGGACGCGTAGAACGCAAGCATCGGCATATTCTGAATGTTGCTCGGTCATTACGGTTTCAAGGCAATCTTCCCATTAAATTTTGGGGGGAATGCGTTTTGACTGCAGGCTACTTAATCAATCTCACACCATCCTCCATTCTAAAAGAAAAAACCCCTTATGAAGTGATCCATGGATGTGTACCCAGTTACGCGCACTTACGAGTATTTGGTTCATTATGTTATGCTCATAATCAAAATAGACAGTGGGATAAATTTGATAGTCGTAGCCGAAAATGTGTGTTTGTCGGGTATCCAAATGGCCAAAAAGGATGGAAATTATTTGATTTGGAAACAAAAACTTTCTTTGTCTCTCGTGATGTACATTTTTTCGAAAATAAATTTCCATATTTTGAAGCCAAAAAGATGGACACTGCACCACCATTGCAAAACCCAATTATTGCCAACTCTTTAGAAACTGGAACGGACCCACATTTTCTTCATGAAGTTGCCTCCTCAAACCTAGATGAATGCATCGTCAACCAACCCATTGCATCTCCCATCCTAGCCAAGGAGGATGCTACCCTCACAGATGACTTCGACCACACTATCAACGACTCCGATCCGTGTATAGAAGCCTCGACGCTACCCGCGGATCCACCGCCGCGTCCGACGGAGACGGCGCCGTCGGTTTCTTCACCACCGCTGACGGGCGCGGTTCCCCATGGGCGAGGGCATCGCGCGAAGCTGCCTTCCGTACGGTTACGCGATTTTGTCGCAGCCACCACGATACCGTCAAGCCCCTCTGTTCCGTCACCTCCTTCAACAGAATCCTCAGGTGTTTCGTATCCTATACATGATTTTGTGAATTGTGATTCCTTTTCTAAACATCATCAAAGTTTTCTTGCCTCTTTACACACCGAGCAGGAACCCCTGTTCTTTTCTCAAGCGGTCCGAGAACCCCGGTGGCGTGATGCTATGGCACAGGAGATTCATGCTCTCGAACTCAATGACACCTGGAAACTCACCGCTCTCCCTCCTGGAAAGAAGGCACTTGGGTGTAAATGGATCTACAAAATCAAATACAACTCGGATGGAACAATTGAAAGATTCAAGGCTCGATTGGTAATTCTTGGCAATCATCAAGTGGAGGGTTTGGATTACAACGAGACGTTTTCTCCTGTCGTAAAGACGGTAACCATTCGCACAACTCTAGCAGTAGCAGCCGCAAAAGATTGGGAGCTTCATCAGATGGACGTTCACAATGCGTTTCTCCATGGTGATCTTGATGATGAGGTTTATATGAAACTCCCTCCTGGCTTCCAAGAATCTCAACCAGGGGCAGTGTGCAAGCTTCAAAAGTCTCTATATGGCCTCCGACAGGCCCCCAGGTGTTGGTTTGCTAAACTATCTTCTTCTCTCACTCGTTACGGCTTCCAACAATCCCCGAAGGATCATTCCCTGTTTACTCTCAATAATAATGACATACAGTTGGTTGTGCTAGTCTACGTTGATGATCTTGTGATTGCAGGGAATAATGGTACTGCCATCCAATGTTTTAAAGGCTACTTAAATCAATGCTTTCATATGAAAGATTTAGGCCGCCTCAAGTACTTCCTGGGGGTTGAAGTTGCTCGCTCCCCCAACGGAATCTTCCTTTGTCAGAGGAAATATGCCTTAGATATCATTACTGAAGTCGGATTGTTGGGTGCGAAGCCCGCCACTACACCATGTGAAGAAAATCACAAATTGAGCTCCACTACTGGTTCTTTTCTTTCTGACCCGGCTACTTATCGTAGACTTGTTGGGAGGTTAATTTATTTGTGTTTCACTCGACCTGACCTTGCCTACAGTGTCCAAGCTTTATCTCAATTTATGTAAAATCCACGCTCCGAGCATTGGCAAGCTGCTCTTCGTGTTGTTCGATATTTAAAGGGGCATCCTGGACAAGGAATACTCCTACCTCGAGAGAACAACTTACAACTCTTTGGGTGGTGTGATTCTGATTGGGCAAGTTGTCCACTGACACGGAAATCTCTCACCAGATGGTTTATTCAACTCGGCACTTCCCTAATCTCTTGGAAAACCCAGAAACAACAAACGGTTTCTGCCTCCTCTGCTGAGGCTGAATATCGATCAATGGCTAAGACCACCCGAGAATTAAAGTGGATTAAAGACATTCTCGCTTCTCTACATGTTCCTCATCCTGACCCAATTCGTCTTTATTGTGATAGTCAAGCAGCACTTCACATTGCTAAAAACCCGGTCTTCCACGAACGCACCAAACACATTGAAGTTGACTGCCACCTTGTTCGAGATGAAATCATTCACAAGCGCCTTCTTCCATCCTATGTGCCCACACATACACAACTAGCTGACCTTTTCACCAAAGCTCTCGGTGCTAAAAAGTTTGGAGCCATCTTGGTCAAGTTGGGCATTCAAGACTTACATGCTCCAACTTGAGGGGATATTACCGGACAAAATCATTATTAGACTTAATTACAGGAATATAATCACTATTAATGAGTCTATAATTAGACTTAATTATAGGAATATAATCACTATTAATGGGTCTATAATTAGGCTTAATTACAGATGTTATGTTAGAAAAAGAATCTGTACGGTTCTGTACGGTTCTAATGCTATGGTTATATATATGTATCATTGCTATAGATGAAAGACAGATTGAATAAAACAGAAAATATTTTTTCAATTTGCAAAGTAGTGGCAATGAAATTGGAACTGGAAACACCGAAACCAGTAATGGAATGAAAACATCAGTAAACATTGAGAACATTCCAGAGTTTTCCTCATATTTTCAGAGTGAATATGGGATGATGGGAGTAAGTGACCTAAATAGCATGTTTGGTAATGCCTAAGAATGATGAAACAGTTTGTTAATCTGAAAATAGCTAATGCGAAACTAGTGAAAAAAAATGTGTTTTTCCCCTTTAAAATAAGCTGAACCAAAATTAGAAATATGCTTTCAGTTACCTTTTCATGTGCTTGTGGAAAAACTTATGCAGGATAATGGAAAAGGTATTGGAGATGGAATTGCTGCTAAAACAACCATTTTACCTCTGTCTTTCCTGAAAGAAGGAAATCTGATTATCATACAGAAGCCAAAGCTGATGAAAGAACCAACTGATATCAACAGAAAGAGTTTGATTGAATCTGATTTACCATGGAGTGGCAACGAATTTGGAACTGGAAATTCCAAAACCAGTAATGGGAAGAGTACACCTGAAAAGCATGAGAAGGTTCCATTGTCCTTTGCACACTTCCAGAATGGCCACGAGAAGGAGGGAGTAAGTGACCTCAATTACTTGTTCGGTTTGTATATTTAAACCAACGATGATAAACTATGTGAAAAAAATGTGTATTTTCCCCCCTTAAACAAGCTAAACCAAAATGAAAAAGGATTTTAAGAGTGCTATTGAAAAATTGATGCAGGGCAATGGGAAAGGTATTTTAGCTCTGCCGGCCCCGGAAGAAGGAAGTGTGGTTGATGTAAGGAAGCCCCTGAGGAAGAATGAAGAAGCTGATAACAGAAAGATTTTGATTGAACCTAATTTCAAAAGGAGTGGTAGTGAAATTATAACTGCAAACATGACAACCAATAACGAGAAGAAAGGAGTCCATGGGACGAAGGGAGTAAGTGACCTTAATACCATGTTTGGTAGTGTCTAAATATGGAGAAACAATTTTTGTTTACTTGAAAATAGCAATGGGAAGACTTGTGAAAAAAAATTATCTCTAAAATAAGCTTAAAACCAGAATGTGAAAAATGTTATTTTTCCGCTTTTGATGCTTTTACAAGTGCAACTGGAAAATTCATGCAGGACAATTTGGAGGAGAATGCAGATGAAATTGCAATTGGAAAGATCAAATCCAAAAGGAAGAGTAGCTTGGAGAAGCATAAGCCTCAAGGTGACAATGACAAGATTCATGCTGAATTGGGCTGTCATGAAAAGATCAAATCCAAAAGGAGGAAAAGGTCAAAGAAGCATCATCCTGTAGGTGACAACGAGGAAAATATTGATCATAAGTCGAATTGTTTTGGCTTTGACATAGGATTTGGTAAAGACAAGTTGCCGGCAAGTGGAAAACTTAAATCTAAGGAAAAGAAGAAAGTAGTTGAGGATAAGATACTGGAGAATCATGATGACGATGATGCCGAAACTAGTAAATTCAAACACAAGAAGCGTGAACCTCAAGGTGACAATATTGATCCTGAGTTGTGTTGTTATGGCAGTGCAGGGAAGGGAGATCAAACTGCAGTTGAAAAGATCAAAACCAAAAAGAAAAGAAGGTCAATGAAGTGTGAGGCTCAAGTTGAGCACAAGGAGAAGATTGATCCTAAGCCATGTTGTGATGGCTATGACATTGGATTTGTTGAAGATATGCAGCTGGAAAATGGAAAGATTAAGTCCATGGAAAAGAAGGCTGTCGAGGATGAGTTGCAAGAGACTGATGTTGGCCCCAAAACCAGTATATTCAAACTCAAGAAATCAGAACCTGAAGTTCAAAACAATACAGTTCAGGTTGGTGTTAGATATGTTTCACCTTTTCAAAATGACAGTTCAAATAAGATTCATGCCAAACCATTGGATAATGGAATCAATCCTGAGCCCTCTGCTTTTCCTATCTCTAAAGACTTGATGGGGAATAAAGTGGAGGAAGATTGTAGCAGGGTACAGATTAATCAACAGGGACAAGAAGGGTGTCTTTTTTCTGTAGTTTTAACTTCTGCTGCAAATGGAAATGGATTTGAATCCATTAGCATTAAATTAAAGAAGAAAACTGTTGAGAGTGCCATGGTTGGAAAGGCTTGTCATTGCTCTCAGATTGACAATGTGGAGAAGAGTGTTGAGGTAGAAGCACTTGAACATGGACAAGGTTTGAAAGGAAATGGAAATGGAAACGATATCGAAACCATTAAAGTTAAATTCAAGAACAGAAAGTCAAATAATAAAAAAACTGCCAGGAGCATGAATGACGAGGTTCGAAAGGTTTCTCCTTGCTCTCACAATGACAATGAGAAAAGAGTCAATGTGAAAGCAGTTTATGATGAAAATGATTTTGATTCTGGTCCCATAGAGGGTTAGCACTAGATGTAGTGTGTAGCTTTTGTGTGGCTAGCTAGTTAGGGGTGTGTTTTGGATCAGTTTCCCACTCTCCCATAGTCATGAAGGTGCCACATTTAGACATATTATATTTTGTCACATATTATATTATACTTTGATATTTTTCAGTTTGGGTTATATTAGTTATATGGGTTGTCTTTGTAGAGCAGTAGAGCATCAAGCTGTTTTACTTGTTTATGGATTGTTGTGAATATTTTTTTAGAATTTTCTTCTGCTTGGTGTTTAATTTTAAGTAGAATTGAGTTAATAAATGTCGTTCATTTACAAAATTCATTTTCATAAACAAACTAACAAGTCTAATATGCCAGTGTGATTGTATGTTCAACTTGCATATAAATTACAATAAAATTTCATGTGTATCATTTTTCTTTTGCTTTCTAAATAAGACTTTTGATTCTAAATTTGATTATTAATGTTCCGTCCGGTTGACCGGGACGTCTTCGTGCGCGACCTCAACCGTCAGCTAGGGACTCCTTCCCACTGATTGCCTGTGTATTCCTGCAAAAAAGAGGACAAAGAGGCGCCCTAGCGGCCGTTTGCACTCCGACGCTCAAGTCAGCCAGCAAGAAACACCAAAACTGTCCACCTCCGTCTCTGAGCACCGCGTATGGCACTCTGAAGGTGGTAAAGAATAACTGTGTATTGTGTGTCTGTGTTCTCTCTCTCAAGCAACAATATTCCCCAGTCCCTTGTTCGTAACTGTTGAAGCACGAGCAAGCAACTAGAGAGCTCTGGTAAATTTGCAGAAAGTTCGAACCCTCTTTCCAACATTCTCCGCGCTATTTAAACTACCCAAGCATTTAAAGCGCCTTAAAGCGCCTTTAATTACAAACGTAACGCACTCAATCAGCGTATTTAATTTAGAAAACGTAGCGCATTTAAGACGTTGAAACGCTTGGGAGCCATTATAGTACCTGAATGCTCGAAAGGGAAACTGTATTGAATGACTTTAATTACCTGGCACCTGACTAAAGGGTGTTTCCATTCTGACATGGTTGTTGTACACGTGGAGGGTCTCACGACGCCGTGACCCCATTTGGGGGCGATTCTTCCCACCTGGGGACGTTTCTGCGTGTGAGTCCTCCTGCTTGGGAGTGCTACTGCGCTAGGGGTGACTTCTTGGGTGCCAACTCACGCCCCCCAATTATGTAGTCACTTACTTTGAGAGCGTATCTGCCTTCCTCTTGTACCCTGCACCCGGTAGCCCTGGGCGTGACTTTCCTCTTGAGTCGTATCTGTCCCACAGGCGTCTCTGGGGCGGCAGGAGCACTTCACGAGTCAGGCTGCCCTACACTGGTACTATTACTATGGCCTTGAAGCCACCTTTTCCTTTTCTTTATCACTGCCCCGGGTTATCGGGACCTGAGGCCTCCCCACGGCGTCGCTCCCTCCATGGTCTTTCCTACCCATGGGTATCGGGGAACCACACCGTGATTGCCTTGCTTTAGCACTGTTTGATCTGGCGACGCCCTGGTCGGGCGACGCCATCACCTAGGCGACGCCCTGGTCGGGCGACGCCATCACCTAGGCGACGCCCTGGTCGGGCGACGCCATCACCTAGGCGACGCCTTGTCCTGGCGACGCTTCCTCTTGGCGATGCTGGCACTTGGCGTTTCTCCACCTAGGCGATGCCTTACGTTGACTTTGACTCTCCAGTCGTTGACTTTGACCCTCCAGTCGTTGACTTTGACCTTGACTTAGTCAACGCCCGGATACGGACGGTACACAAGCCCCCCAGTCTTAAGCTGAAGACTTGTCTTCAGCGTAAAGACTAAAGCCTCGCCCACGCCGTCCACGTGCCATCCTGATGACGTGTCATTCCCTGCTGACTCAACAAGTCTCGAATTGTTGACGGACGCTCTCTGAACCCTAGGAGCGCTCTTACTGACTGATTGGACCTCCTCTGAAATGATGATAATAACACCTTTTGGGGCTACCCTTCATCGCGCGCCACGTGGTCCATCTCACGGCCAACCTCTAGAGACCCTTGCGCTTCCCTGAGACGATTGATCCTTTGACACGTGGTACGATCTCACGGCCCTCAGTTAGCGCCTCTTGAGTTGCGGAATGTAACGTTTAAGTTACTCCAAACCCCGCGCTCACCCTACTGTTACATTCATTCTCTCTGTATCTCCGCACTGTTCATCGCCTTCAAACCCTTTTCTCTGCAATTGCGATTCTCTCTTTCCTGCGCTCTTCTACCGCCTCCACTCCAATAGCAAAGGTACGATTTTGAGTACTCACGACTCTTCCCTTTCGTCGCATTATATGATTCAATGAACTGCCTGGGACTGTTGTTATTCATGCATTACTGCGTTTCTCCACTTCTTCTTCCCCCTCTGAGTTTGCTCGCGTGGGTGATGTTTCCTGGGGCTCTCTCCCCTTCCTGCCATGGCTACACTTGCTAAACCCTTTTTCTTCTCTTCTTTCTCCAGCTATTTGTTTACACCATGACGCGCGCGAACGCGGAGCCTGATTCATCCCCCATGACCCCCAAGTCCAACTACAAAGCCTTCTACCCCTGGGCCCCCGACGAGCTCCTGAGCGAATGCACCAGCCTGACTTCCTTCCAGGACCTGGAAGCTCACCGTGGGGATCCCCATTTGTACAACTTTAACGCCTTCTGCCGCACACACGACGCCCACATATCCGTCCGTCCCGACAGGCCTGGGGAACCTGTTTGTTTGGACGACAGACCTAGGAAAGGGAAACCCTTCTTCTTCATGTACCAGACCGTGTTCAAACGCGTAGGAGTGCGTCTCCCATTCAACCCCTTCAAACGGGAACTTCTCACTGAAATCAATACTGCCCCCGCCCAGCTCCATCCCAACAGCTGGGCATTCGTGAGGGGTTTCCAAATTCTTTGTGGACACCTGGGTATCCCCCCTTCTGTAGATGTCTTCCTGCATTTCTTTGAGGTGAAGAAGCAGGGGAAGAGCTTCTGGGTAAGCTTTTCCGGGATCGCGGCAGGATCCTCCTCTCCCTTTTCCAAAATTCTTACAAGAACTGGAAAGGGAAGTTCTTCAGGGTGTGCAGCGCCAAGCACGATCCCACAGCTTTGGATGGCTTCCCCCTTTACTGGACGGAGCGCCCTAAACTGCTCAGGGCCAAAACCCTGGAAGAGCTATCTCCCGCCGATAGGGAGGTAAGCAAAGCGTTGGCCGGGTTGGGGATTGTTTTTGATACCTTGAAGCTGGTCGCTAGCGAGTACAATGCTCACGCCCTGACCACCTACTTTGGTAAGGGGCTTTCCCCTCATCTTTCTTGTTGTGAACAGCCTGCTATCGAACGTTTGTTCCCCTAGACTATTATGCTCGTTTTATATTGTGCCATGTTATTTGCATTTCACGCCTCCATGTGTGTTGTAATTTTGCATAGCTGCTTTGGTCCTAATTCTTGCGATTTGGTCTGCCTTGATGTAGGATCAGTGATGGGCGCTTCTAAGAGAATGATGTTGGCGAAAGCAATGAAGGAGGCACGTGCCGCCAAGGCGGGCGCCTCCTCCACCCCTGCTGCCAATCCGGTTCCCCCACCGACTCTGTCACCGCCTCCTCCGATCACCGCCGAGGCTCCCCTGAGTTCACCTCCGTCATCTCCACACAGCCTCGCAGCACTTCAGACTCCTCACTCTCCTCTACCCATCACCGTTGTTCCCCTAGTCACGGCCTCGTCACCGGCTCCAACCCCCCTTGACAAAGGGAAACGGGTTTTGGAGATTCTATCCGATGATGAGGACTCAGAAGGCGTGGCACCCTTCAGAAGAAGAAAATCTGCGCGGGTTCCTCTTTTGGTAGAGGCGTCGCCCCAGGGAGGGAACCCCTTCATGGACAACCCCCCAAGTGCGACCTCACTCCCTCCCATGACACTCCAAGAGGAAAGGGGCGAAGGCGCCGAATCTGCCCCGCCTCCGCCGCCGACAGAAGCCATTGCTTCCCCTGCTTCCGTCGCTGCCGCCCCTGATTTCATCGCCATCCCTCCTCCGATTATGCATCTAATGAGGGGCTTCAGTGGCGAGACCCTGCCAGAGGGCACCGACAGGAAGGAAGGCATGCCCTTCTACTTGGGGGCCTTCTTGGCGGTGGCCCTTGAATGGCGCGCCCAGGCCAGAAATGCGGTCATGCAAGCTCAAACTCTCCAGGCCTTAGAAACAAAGGCTACTACTCTGGAGGAGGAAATGAGGACCCTGGGGCGCCAGAACGAAACCTACCAAACCTCTTTGAAGCAAGCGCAAGAGTCCAAAGGAGAAACTGAGAGGCAACTGGCAGAGGCATTGGAGCTCCAGGCTGGCTTTTATACTCGTGAAGTCGCCCTCCAAGTCCAGGTAACAGGCCTTCAGGAATTGCTCAAAGCTGATGCAGAAATTCAAAAGGACCTAATGGACCGTTGTCGTGAGTAGGCTGACAAGACGGAGCGGATGGAGGGGGAAATGGCCACCCAGGCCAAAGCTATGGACCTTCTTCGGGCTGACTACGACAAATTACAGGTCGAGGTCAGTCGGCTTCGCGTGGAGAAAGAGGCTCTGGAGAAGCAGGTGACCTCTAGGGATGCCGCCGTTGAGGAGCTAGAGAAGGAGAAAAAGTCCCTTATCCAGGAGATGGCGGGTACTTTCGAGGAGGGATTCCAGGAGGCTCTGACCCAGGCGTCCTGCGAGAACCCTGGCATCAATATTTCGAACTGCGACCCCATGCACCATGTCGTCGACGGGAAAGTCGTGCCCATGGACGTGGATGACTGAACCGCTATCTCTCACCCGCCACCTTCACCTTCAAGCTTAATTCCTTTATTCTTTACGCTTGCTTTTGACTTTCTCTGTTTAAACTTGTAATTCTTTGAACCATCCGTACTCTTGTTACCAATTTGGGTGTTCGTATGATTGCTTTTGTGTCTTTGCCATATACGATTCTGCTTGTGCGATCTTATTCTCATCTTTTGCCTTCTTATGCTTCGGTTGTCTTGTTTGCATTATGCTCGCTTCTTTCACTTCGTTGGGCGGCTTTGTATGACCGGGAAAGGTCGCGTGCCAACCCTCACGCCCATGGAGAGGCTCACCTAGTGACGCCGTATCGTCCTCGGGGTGTCTCTAACACCGCAACGGTTCTCTCCTTGATCCTTAGCCCCGGTGCCCACGCCTAGGGAGAGGCCTGCTACAGCAGCACCGTATCGTCCCCGGGTGTCTAAAACGTCGAGTGCTTTGGGGGGGGGGGGGGGGGGGGGGGGGGGTCGTTCCCTCTATGGTCTTTCCTTCCCATAGGTATCGGGGAACACCCTGCCAGCACTTCGTTGGCGTTTGGCGATCTTATCTCCCTCCACAGTCTTTCCTACCCGTGGGTATCGGGGAGATAACACCGGCAACTAACTCTGCCCCCTTCAATCTCGTCTCCCTCCACAGTCTTTCCTACCTGTGGGTATCGGGGAGACGGTCCTGCTGATATTTGGGGTTGGCGACGCCCGCGACGTCTCATGCTGGCGTCGTCCTTTATGTCATTCCAGGCGACGCCTCGGGCGTCTCATGCTAGTGTCGCCTTGGGCGTCGTCCCTAATCTTGACATTGACTTTGACCTTGGGCTTGGTCGATGCCTGGGGCAGCGAAGAGCGCAAGGCTCTCCTCGTATCTTCCACGAGGCGCTCCCTGTATAGCTGATGAGACGTTCTGTCATTCAACTTGATCCACGTGGCGCTTTCGGTATGGCTGATGGGACATCCAGTCATTTCACTGAGTTCTGACTCCTGTTGTGCCCCTGACCCACTTTCGACGGCACATCGTACCACTGGGTATTCTGTTGATACGACGTTCTCAGATTTTAACCAGCGGTGCCAGGGTCAGCCTCTCATCTTCTGCCACGTGGCTTGATCGTGCGGTGCATCCATTCGCGTCGTTTGGCGCTCTAACCGCTTTATTTAACTCTTCAAACTCCGAAACTATCCTCATCATTTTCCCACTCTTCGTAACCTACTTACGCTCTCTCCTCTTGCACCCTTATTTCTTGCACCCTTTCTTTTCTCACGAAGGGTTGTTCCAGCATTCGCTCCCATCGCTCGACTCTTGCGTTTCCGGCAGCCCCTACACCCTTGACAATCCCTGATCTTGTTAAAGAATGTCTTCTCATGCTGCTTCGTCCAGGGTCAGTCCTAAGGACTTATACCCTTGGGCCTCGAGAGAACCTCTTGATGAGTGTTCATGCTTACTCGCTACCAGGGCCATAAGGGAGCACAAAGGGGATTCGTGTTCTTATGACCACCGGGCCTTCGCGAGGAGGCATGATGACGACATCGCTGTGCTCCTTTGCACTCTAGGGGAGCCAGTGTGTGGAGACGAACGGGCCAACGAAGGGGTCCCTTTCTTTTACTTTTACCAGGTGGTGTTCAAGACCATCGGAATGCGCCTACCCTTTTCCCGGTTCGAGAAGGAACTGCTGTCGGAGATCAACGTTGCTCCGGCCCAGTTATACCCCAACAGCTGGGCCTTTGTCAAAGCCTTCGACATTCTCTTCGGGTTTCTGGGTTGTGCACCCTCGGTTGACCTATTTCTTCACTTCTTTGAGGTGAAGAGGCAGAGACACAACCTCTGGGTAACTCTCAGTAATGTACCCGGGAGAGTTCTCTTCACACCCTTCCTAAGCGCGTTCTCCGGGTGGAAGGGTCGGTTCTTCAAGATCTGCCATACTGATCTTGTTCCCGACGCTCTGGATGGGTTTCCGCTGTATTGGGTGAGAGAGACGAGGGCCCTCAAAACCACACCCTTCAAGAAGCTGGCTCCAAATGATCAAATAGCTTGTCGGCTTCTTGCTGAGGCGGGAGGTTTTGACTCTGCCACTTTGATCAGCCTGGAGTTCAACGTTGGGACTCTCGAAAAGTACATATGTAAGAGTCGCTGCCCTAGAAACTCCGGCCCTTATTGTTCTCTGTACGTGCATGTCTTGCTTCATGGTATCTCTGACACATTTATCTCTCTTGGTGCAGGTTCGAAAATAAACCAAGAAAGGAGGACACGACTTACTCGAGCTCTGCGGACTGGGAAAGGGGCTTCGCCTTCCTCCAGTGCTGATTCTGATGACTACTGAAAAGTGGCTCTTTTATGACTTGCACGAGTTGTAATATTCGCCCCATTTGGGCTACTTCAATTGTATTGAACATTGCTTGTAACACCAACTTTTTCTATATCAATTGATTTTTGCAACGTCACTTTACTCTGCATACATTTCGCATATTGCGCGTTTTCCTTCGCCCTGCTCATCCACGGCTCCCGCCTCCCTCCAGGCGACGCCTTCTTTCTTGACGACGCCTAGACCTAGGCGACGCCTTCTCTCTTGGCGACGCCTTCCCTTACTTCAAATGGAGAAAAATACAGGCTAAGAACCAAGGCACTTCTTTTTCTCAAATTGGTTTTACCTTTATTAGGGTGACCTCATTAAAAAAACCCCCGAGAGGGAAAAAGAGCGTCCCCTTCAACTAAACTGTTACATAACTGGTTACATAAGTCAACTGAAATAAAATTTTAAGTTGGCTGCATTCCAACTGCGTGGAATAGGACCTCCATCTAAAGTCTCCAGGTTGTACGAACCGTTGCCCTTAGCCTCAGTAACTCTGAAAGGTCCGGTCCACTTGGGAGACAGCTTATTCTCCAACTCGTATGGGTAAGCTTTTCTCATCACTAGGTCGCCGACCTGAAACTGTCGCGGCTTCACCTTAGAGCTATATTGCCGCTCTACTCTTCTCTTCGTCGCTTCAGCTTTTATTCTAGCTTCTTCCTTGGCCTCGTCTAGCAGATCCAGGTTTACCCGCCTCTCTTCATTGGATTCCTCCGCCACAAAGTTTTGAAAACGTGGCGAGCTCTCATGTATTTCTACCGGGATCATCGCGTCCGACCCGTAAACCAAACTGAAAGGCGTCTCCATAGTAGAGGATTGGGGTGTGGTGTGATAGGCCCATACGATCCTTGGTACCTCTTCCGCCCACGCCCCTTTGGCTTTCTCTATCCTTCTTTTTAACCCTCTCAGCAGAACTCTGTTTGCCGATTCTACCTGCCCATTAGTCTGAGGGTGCTCAACTGATGCAAACACCTGTTTAATGCCTACCTCAGCACATAGGTTTCTCAACTGTTGACTGGCGAATTGGGTTCCGTTGTCGGATATCAACCGCCTAGGTACGCAAAAACGGCACACAATGTTCTTCCACACAAAATGTTGTACTTTGTGCGCTGTGATTTGGGCCACGGGCTCTGCCTCTATCCATTTGGTGAAGTATTCGATGGCAACGATCAAATACTTCATCTACCTGATCGCCAGTGGGAAGGGGCCCAGGATGTCGATTCCCCATGTATGGAAAGGCCACGGGCTGTATATGGACCGCAACTCTTCTGGCGGCGCCTTGTGCCAGTCAGCGTGCTTTTGGCATTGCCTACACCGCTGGGCGTGCCGTGCGCAGTCCTCTTTCACTTTTGGCCAGAAGAAACCTGTGCGTATTACCTTGGAGGTTAAGGATCCTCCCCCTACGTGGCTCCCGCAGATACCTTCGTGTAGCTCCACCATTATCCTGGTGCACTCATCGCCACTGACGCATGTTAGGATAGGGTGAGTGAAACCGTGCCTGAACAGCACACCATCCACCAAAGTATATCTCGCGGCATTTCTTTTGACTTTTTTACCTTCTTCAGGCTCCACTGGGAGACCCCCATCCGCCAGGTATCGCTTGTAGGGGGTCATCCAGGTGTCTCCCCTGGTCAGAACGGATACCTGCATCTGCCCTTCTTCGGGCGCGTCCGCGTATGTGCTGATGCGGGGCGCCCTCTGCGTATCCTGTGTCAAAGAGCAATGACTCCTTGGCCTTCCCCTAGATGTATAAACCTAGAGGACATCCACCCTGTTGTCTTCCACGAATCTACGCGGAGCTTTGAGAGTCTCCTGGATCACTGTCCTCTGTCTACCCCCCTTGCCTGAGCTGGCCAGCTTTGCAAGCAAGTCAGCTCTGGCATTCTGCTCCCTCGGGACATGTATTAGCTCAAGAGCGTTGAATGCTCCCTTCAACAACTAGACGTATTTCAGGTACACCGCCATCTGTGGGTCCTTCGCCTGGAACTCACCCGACACCTGCCCCGTAATCAGCTGGGAGTCGCTCTTCACCAGGAGGTTCTGTGCGCCCATCTCCTTGGCCAGGAGCATTCCTGCTATCAGGGCTTCATATTCTGCCTGATTGTTGCTTGCCTTGAAAGCAAAGCGCAGGGCCTGCTTGATCAGTATGCCGTCGGGTCCCTCCAAGACTATTCCCGCACCGCTCCCTTGTTGGTTGGAAGAGCCATCAACCGAGAGCAGCCACTGCGAACTCACCTCCACCTCTTGCTCACCTCCAGGCGACAGTTCCGCTATAAAATCTGCGTACACCTGCCCTTTGATGGATCCTCTAGGCTCGTACTGGATGTCGAATTCTGACAGTTCCACCGCCCAGCGCACCATTCTTCCTGCCACATCGGGTTTCTGCAGCACTTTCTGTATAGGGAGGTTGGTCATCACCACCACCGTAAAGCTGTGGAAGTAATGACGGAGCCTCCTAGCAGAGAACACTACCGCCAGCGCCGCCTTCTCTAGCGCTTGGTACCTTGTCTCAGCTCCCTGTAAGGCCTTGCTTACGAAATAGATGGGCTTCTAACTCCAGTCCTGCTCTTGGACCAACACGGAACTGATGGCCCGCTCCGTTACAGTAAAATATAACCGGAGGGGCACGCCCGCTACCGGCTTGCAGAGGACCGGTGAAGTCGCCAGGTACTCCTTCAGCTTAATGAAAGTCGCTTCGCATTCATCAGTCCATGCAAAACGACTGTTTCTCTTGAGGCACTGGAAATACGGGTGCCCCTTCTCTCCTCCGGCGGAAACAAACCTCGAGAGCGCCGCCATCCGCCCTGTCAGCTGTTGCACCTCCTTTACCGACGTCGGGCTCCGCATGGCGATAATAGCCGCACATTTGTCGGGGTTCGCCTCTATCCCCCTCTCGGTGAGCAGAAAACCCAAGAACTTACCGGCCTCTACCCCGAAAACACACTTCTCGGGGTTTAACTTGAGGCAGTACTTGGATATTGTGTTGAACAACTCCTCCAGGTCCGCCATGTGCTGCACCCTATTCTGCGACGCCACCACCATGTCGTCTACATAGGCGTACACATTCCTCCCAAGCATTGGCGCCAAGACCTTGTCCATTAGCCTCTGGTACGTGGCGCCTGCATTTTTCAGCCCGAAGGGCATCACCTTATAGCAGTAACTGCATGTCTCAGTCATGAATGCAGTCTTGCTCTCGTCTCTTGGGTGCATCTTGATTTGGTTGTACCCTGAAAAGGCGTCCAGGAAACTCAGCACCTTGCTGCCAGACGCACTGTCTACCAAGGCGTCGATGCTGGGCAGCGGATACGAGTCCTTTGGGCATGCCTTGTTCAGGTCCGTGAAGTCAACACACATCCTCCACTTTCCGTTCGCCTTTCTCACCAAGACGACGTTGGCGAGCCACTCAGGGTATTGAATCTCCCTAATGTGGCCAGCACTCAACAGCTTCTCCGTTTCGTCTTTCACCACCTGTTGTCGTTCCTCATTGAACTTTCTCCTTCTCTGACGCACGGGGCGGACCGTGGCGTCCATGCTGAGGTGGTGACACAGGAAATCGGGGTCGATGCCTGGCATGTCCGAGGCGGACCATGCGAAGGCATCCAGGTGGCGTGAAATCACTTCTGCCACCCCTTCCTGTTCTTCTGGGATTAGCGAACTTCCTAACTTGAAAGTCTTGCCGCCAATCTCCCTTTCTACGGCGTTAGCCGCGGGCTGCTCCCTGCTATCATCTTCGACGGGCGCCGCCTCTTCCACGGGCGCCGCGTCGTCAGGGCCTTCCTCCATAGGCGCATCTGCTTTGGGCATCGCCCTCTCCGCTATGGCCTCTTCAGGCGTCAACCCAGCGGGCGTCGCCTCTTCCATCGTCGTGTCCGCGCTCGGCGGACGTTCATACACCATGAACACGCCTCTCTTCGTTTTCAGGCTGTTTTCATAGCATTTCCTTGCCTCCTCCTGGTCTGACCTGATGACTATCACTTGGCCATTGAGGTCTGGCAGCTTCATCTTCATGTGGCGTGTGGAGGATACCGCGTTCAGACGGTTCAACGCCGGTCTGCCCAGCAAAATATTGTAGGCGGAGTTGGCGTTCACGACCAGGTACCGGATGCTTTCGGTACGGGAGGCCTCTCCGTCGGTGAACGTAGTCCTCAGCTCCAGGTACCCCCGGACTTCCACCTGGTTATCCTCGAACCCGTACAGGCACCCCGTATAGGGACTCAACAGATCGGGGGACAGCCGTAACTTATTAAAGGTCGACAGAAACATGACGTCTGCCGAACTTCCTTGGTCGACAAGCACTCTGTGCACCTTCCTTCCGGCTGTGACAACTGAGATGACAACGGGGTCGTTGTCATGGGGTACCACATCTCGGAGGTCTCTTCTCGTGAACATGATATCCGACTCCCACGGCTCCCCTGAGAGCCTCTCTTCGACTGAATTCACCCCCCTCGCGTATTTCTTCCGCTGGGAGGCGGTGGGTCCTCCGCCGGAAAAACCTCCAGCAATGGTGTGGACCTCACCAAGCACAGGCATCTCGTGTGCTGGTTCTTCCGCCGCCGGCGGCAAGGTGGCGGTCGTTGTGGGATCTGCGACATAGTCCTTCAAAAACCCAGTCCTCACCAGCTCATCTAGCTGGTAGCCCAACGACAGGCAATTATCAATGTGGTGCCCGAAAGCCTCGTGGAATTCGCACCAAGAGTCTTTACGGGGCCCTAACACCTTGTCGGTCTTCGCCGGTCGTCGGTCGCCTCTCAGCTATGTTAGGCACGGCGATCAAATCCTTCAACTCAAACACGAAGTTGTACCTCGCCGGTCTCGCTCTTTCTCTGGCGGGGCGATCGCCTCCTGCTGGACCCCGGGGCTGGGGCTTTCTGGCCTCGTAGGGGCGTCTCGCCTCTGGCTTCTTTCTTCCCGTCGTGGTCTCATTGACCCTGACGGGTTGGGCTCGCGCCGGTCCCCTTGGGCGTGAGGGCACGGCGCTGGTGCGCTTCACACATACCTCCCCTTCAGAGGCAATATGCTCTACTGCCCTACGCCGTAGTTCGGCGAAAGTCCTAGGGCGGTTGCGGATGATGGATTCTCCAAAGGGACCGGGGCATACGCCTTTCACAAATGCGTACACGATCATAGGCTCCTCTGTCGTACCAACCTTCACGACCTGGGCCCCGAAGCGATTGATATACTCCTTCAGGGTCTCCCCCTGATACTGCTTCACATCAAACAGATCGTAGGAAACCGGCGGCGGGGCCTTGTTGGCTAAGTATTGTTCCCTGAACAATCGCGACAATTGGCGGAAAGATGTGATATGACCCTCTGGGAGGCTAATGAACTAGTCCATGGCCATCCCGGTTAGGGTGCTCATGAAGAGCTTGCACTTGGCAGCATCAGAACCGCCTATCAGGACCATCTGTGTGTGAAACGCAGCAAGGTGCGTCTCTGGGTCCTCCATCCCGGTGAAGATCACCTTGGGTCCCGCGAACGTGTTCGGGATCGCGGCGTCTAGGATCTCCTGCGAGAAAGGAGTGGAAAACTCCCTTGGTGGGGAATGGTTCTCCATCTCGTCATGTCCAGGCCGCCTCCGATCATTTCTCAGGCCCTGGCACAACTCCTCATTCACACGGTGGAGCTCTTCGTTCCGCTCATGCGAGGCATCAAGGTCTGCCTGCATGCGTTCCTGTTCCATTTTCGAATCCGCCATGTCCTGCTGCAGCCCCCTCATTATCTCCAGGACCTGCTGCATGGATAGTTCTGCTGGGGCCGCGCGTGCTGTGCTTCGTCTGGTGGGGGCCATTGTCACTCCAACCTCCTTCAACGTTACTGTAACTTGGTAAATTTTCTCGAACTTGTGATGGGACTGATGTTTTATATCGGCCCCACGGTGGGCGTCAAATGTTCCGTCCGGTTGACCGAGACGTCTTCGTGCGCGACCTCAACCGTCAGCTAGGGACTCCTTCCCATTGATTGCCTGTGTATTCCTGCAAAAAAGAGGACAAAGAGGCGCCCTAGCGGCCGTTTGCACTCCGACGCTCAAGTCAGCCAGCAAGAAACACCAAAATTGTCCACCTCCGTCTCTGAGCACCGCGTATGGCACTCTGAAGGTGGTAAAGAATAACTGTGTATTGTGTGTCTGTGTTCTCTCTCTCAAGCAACAATATTCCCCAGTCCCTTGTTCGTAACTGTTGAAGCACGAGCAAGCAACTAGAGAGCTCTGGTAAATTTGCAGAAAGTTCGAACCCTCTTTCCAACATTCTCCGCGCTATTTAAACTACCCAAGCATTTAAAGCGCCTTAAAGCGCCTTTAATTACAAACGTAACGCACTCAATCAGCGTATTTAATTTAGAAAACGTAGCGCATTTAAGACGTTGAAACGCTTGGGAGCCATTATAGTACCTGAATGCTCGAAAGGGAAACTGTATTGAATGACTTAAATTACCTGGCACCTGACTAAAGGGTGTTTCCATTCTGACATGGCTGTTGTACACGTGGAGGGTCTCACGACGCCGTGACCCCATCTGGGGGCGATTCTGCCCACCTGGGGACGTTTCTGCGTGTGAGTCCTCCTGCTTGGGAGTGCTACTGCGCTAGGGGTGACTTCTTGGGTGCCAACTCACGCCCCCCAATTAGCTAGTCACTTACTTTGAGAGCGTATCTGCCTTCCTCTTGTACCCTGCACCCGGTTGCCCTGGGCGTGACTTTCCTCTTGAGTCGTATCTGTCCCACAGGCGTCTCTGGGGCGGAAGGAGCACTTCACGAGTCAGGTTGCCCTACACTGGTACTATTACTATGGCCTTGAAGCCACCTTTTCCTTTTCTTTATCACTGCCCCGGGTTATCGGGACCTGAGGCCTCCCCACGGCGTCGCTCCCTCCATGGTCTTTCCTACCCATGGGTATCGGGGAACCACACCGTGATTGCCTTGCTTTAGCACTGTTTGATCTGGCGACGCCCTGGTCGGGCGACGCCATCACCTAGGCGACGCCTTGTCCTGGCGACGCTTCCTCTTGGCGATGCTGGCACTTGGCGTTTCTCCACCTAGGCGACGCCTTACGTTGACTTTGACTCTTCAGTCGTTGACTTTGACCTTGACTTAGTCAACGCCCGGATACGGGACGATACAATAAATCTTTATTAAATTGACAAGAGTACGTTATAATCTATTGGATGTAGTCTTATTTCCTTTTCGAATTTGATGAAAATGTTCACACTTTCTTTTGACAACTTCAACAAGATAAATCCATTGAATATGATGTTGAATACTTGGTTTCTTTAGGAGATGGTAGAGAGGAAATATTTTAACAGAAATTCACTTTATTACAATATTTTTTACTCCTTTGAATTAATTCTCTTTGCTTATATTTGCGTATTTATAGATGATAAAACTATTTATAAATATGCAGCAATAAAGATATTTCAATAATTTATTAGTTTTTAGGTGAATGATAATGTTGGGAAGAGAAAAAAATTGAAGGAAAATGATGAATTTTTGTGTGTTTACAACAATGAAATAATTCAATTATATGATAGAAAGTATAATTTCAAAATACTAAATTACCATATTTTAGACTAATAAATGAAAATATAGAATCAATTTAATTGATTATAATATCAAGATTATATTTCGACAACCATATACGCTTCTCATAAACTACAACCACAACTCAATCTTCCATTACCCTATTGGAATCCTTATAGCGTTTTGCTTCTTGTTTTTTTAAGAGTTATTTTCCGCATATATATAAAAATAAAGGTGGACCTTCTAGCAACGAGGGAGTACACCCAACATGCATTAGAATACCACATAACTCAAGTGTGTCTTTGTACAAATAACCCTTCTTGAAGCTCTCTTGATGTTTATACTAGGTATAACTTGATGTCTGAAACTTGATTCTTACACTTGGCAAAATATGATGTTCGCCTTTCAAATATTTAAACATAGTGGTTTGTCAATAAATAATTGCTCAGAACACGAAGTTGAGCTAGAGATGATCAAGACACAAAATCAAACTAAAGATCCTTAAGTTGTAAAGTCGAGATAGAGATACTTACAGTGTGAAGTTGAACTATGTTTTAGGCTTAAAGTTGGCGTGAGGTTTAGGAATGACAAGTATATCCACCCTTGCGGGTGTTGATGGAAGACTGTCCAACTATCACATATTGAGCTGAAAGGTTGAAGAAGTTTGGGCCCTATTAGAGGGGAACACCCATATTTGAAGAGTCTTTTTCTTCTTCTTAGCCTTGTAAATAATTGTACAAAGGAGTTTAGAATATTTTTTGGCCTTTATTTTTGGGCCAAGTAGAATAGGATTTTAGGCCTTGTGTTTTAGGCACTGTAGTGTAGAATTTTGGGCTTTGTAACAAAAACCATGTTGGATGGCCTTATAAAAATCTTGCAAGACTCCAGGAAGGAAGCCACATATGGGAGTCTCCAAGAAGGCGCCACTTGTGTCTTGCTCTCCAAGTCTCTTTGCCACTTATCCATTTCTCATTAGAGTATTTTGAAGCTTGGGCTGCAAGTTATCCTTGCCACATGTCACTGTGAATGGTTAGATTTTTGAAACTTTCTCTCCAAGTTACTAGTGTCACATGTTAGTGCCACATGTCACTATATGAATACAAAGGATTATGAAGCATGCTCCCCAAGTTACTAGTGCCACATGTCATTATGTGAGTGGAGAGGAGTTTAGAAGCTTGTGGAACAAGTTTAGGTGCCTAAAACATTATAAATAAGAGTGCTTGCCTATGTAGTTTTCAAATTGGAATAAGAAATGTTATGCTGCCAAAATCATTGGTGCCTCTTATTGTTCTTGAGCCCTCTCTAGAGAAGTCTTCTTGCTCGACTCTTTTAGACTTCCTCCTAAGTGTTGGCCTAACCTCATTAGGAATCTAAACACCAAACTCCATCTCTCATACACGTCTCTTCACCTTCTTTTCAATGCTTTCTGTTGCATCTCTTACTCCATTCAAGATAAACAAAAGTAAAAAATCTTGAAGAAGGTACTATGCGCATGCAATTGAAACTAGAATTGCATCATTTGGAATCATGAGCTCATGTGTGTTGTTTTGATTTTGAGTCTTTCATCAATTTTAATCAGTAGAATTTGCTTAGAACTATTTGTTTTTCTATTTATGAGCTTTGCATGTCATGTTCAAAGTCTTGTGAATCCAAAATTGTCATCATTTTACTACTTGTGCTTAGTTTACAAATTGTTTGTATTAATGTCTAGTTGAATGCAGTGTAGCTATTTGATAAAATGCTCCGTGAAAAAAGAAATTGTGTTAGCTTTTGGTGCCTTTTCATTTTATGATTTTGAGTTTATAACTTACTAATAAATCAATAGTAGGTTTCATAACACATAATTTCTCTTTTGTCTTGATATCTTGTTCAATTTTACTTCAAGGATAAGGACGAGTATAGTCAAATTCACACTCACTCCACCTTATTGCCATCCCTAATAAGGTCGAATTAAATGTTTAAGACATTAGGTCAAGCTACAATACTTTAGGTGTGAGATCGAGTTACATAATACTCTAGATGTAGAGACAAACTAGAGATGATTAAGGCGCGAGGACGAGATCGAGCTAAAGACACTCAACACTCAAGGCCATGTTAGAGATGCTTAAAGCACAAAAGCATGTTAAAAAAAGTTTTAGGTGTAACCTATGTGATGTCATGTACTTTTATGTGGTTGAATTATGAACTATTTGATTAATGTCTTCGTGTTTATCACTGTGCATCAATCCATAATAAAAAAAAATGGTACTATAGTCAATTTTGCCTTAGTGACACCTATACCACGAGACAAATTGATGCACCTTGTCATTACCCACAAACATTATTTTGTTATGTTATGTTCTCTTTTCTTCTAGTTCAGATCACGAATGTGTTGTGTTGGATGTAAAATAGGACAATTGCAACAACAACATAATTAACTTTGAAGAAAACGAGTTGAAACTCCATGGAAAAACATGACACACCCTTGACCAACTTGAAATCCCTAAAACGTGTTTTCACATCTCCCAAATCCTCTCGCAACAACCCCTTTCACAAATCATCCCTCATGTGTTTCACCCATTTCCATCCTTCAATTCCAATATTTTAGTATTGGAATAAATTACAAATAAACCATTGCATTCACTCAATAGTATCACCTTAAGAAGTATGACCATATTATTGTCAACTCTAACTCTTTCATTACACAATTAAGTGGTTTTGACTAAGGGGAAACATTAACCTGGTTTTGAAAAAGGACCAAATTGAAATTTTTAATAATTATAGGATGAAATAATACATTAAACCATAAAAAAATATAGACAAAAGGAACAAAATAAAATTTGTAATTCACTAAAATTAATGTGATTATAAATATAAAGTTAGTTTTAGTATATTCTATTAGCAATATTTTATTATGTGTAGAACTATATATAATTGCATAAGAAGTTTGTCTACAAATGTGTGACTAAACCCAAATGGGTAAAAGATACAATAGAAGAGAAAATTTCATTAAAGATTTTCCTGTGTGGCTACACCGACATAGCTATGAGAGGCATGCTCAGTGAAATTACATTAAACAGGTGTGGCTACACCCACATGGCCCTAAAAGGCATGTTAAAAGAAAAAAATTTGTTATAAATTTGTTTGGTTTTGATCTTAAAATTTTTAAAGATTGTAAAAATCATATAAAATAGGATATCAGGTGACGGGGCTTTGACTTTTGTACGAGGGTTGAAATATCCTGAAGTATTTCCTTTAATTATTATTTTATTTTTTTGCTGAAAAAGAAAAAAAATAGAAAAATTACTGTTAAAAGAGAAATTACATTAAAAGTTCACCAACCTAGATGTGGTTGTTTCCGTATAAGTGTGAGAGGCATGGTAGTACAGATATTACATTCAATTGATGGAATTCAATTTTTTTTTATCAGCAACAAATAAATGAAATAAAAGGGACACCTCAGGGGTGTCCCAACCCTTATACAAAGAAAGTCATCTAAGATACAATGCATAAAATAAAGCAATAGAATAAACAATACAAAGTTTAGCTAGAAAAACATCAGCATGAAGCATCGCATGTATCCTAGAAAAAAAGAGATACCTACACCTGGATAAAAAACAGCATGTGCTGTCACAAAAAGTCCAATCTGCAGTTTTAAAGAGTACCTATGTTGCAGAAGCCACCGAAGACAAAACTTCTCCTACCTTATTGAATATTATCTACTCACTTCCCCCTTTCACCGACTCCAAATAGCATAACAGGGTGGCATCTCATAGTCCACTGTCATACCTTGTTTTTGAATCCAAGTCTTCCTTTCTGAACTTTCCTCTGAATCTGACATACCCCTTCCCCTTTACAACCTACCCCCTTACATTCAAAAGACAAACCATCAGAAACTTTAATTCCCCTCCGTTTAGGCACCATCATGACTTCAAAAGTTCCTCCCTCACATCTTTCGCCCTGCTTAACTCATCTGCTATGGTTTAGGAGTAACCCCCTGTGCCCTGAATCAGACTCAATAAAATACTACACTTTTGTATTGGAAACATCTTACTAGGTTCTGCCATGAAGATACGATTGCCATCACATGGTTTCTGGCTCCCCTACAAAGAAGATAGAATTAGCATTTTATACATTGGACAGGGTTTAGATGCCACTCCGCAAGAGAGTAATTAAAAGACCGCATCCTATGTTTCATCCATGACCAGGCTCTAACTTGTGCTAGATGAAAAATTTCATCATCATCCACTACACCATTTTTGAAGATTATAGTGTTTCGCTGCTCCCAAAGACATCTCACCACCGCTACCCACATGCCTTTCCACACCATATTCTGTTTGTAATTGAAAGCTTGAAAGCTGAACTGCTCCAAATGACATGTCAGCTCCCTATGTTGAGCACAGACAATTCCCATCCATCTAAAGCATCTATTCCACACACGTTGAGCTACCGAACACTCCACAAATAGATGTTGTACTGTTTCATTGCCACCCCCACACAATACACATAATTGGTTGTTTATCATCACCCCTCTCCTCATTAAGTTTGTCTTTGTTGGAAGTTTGTCTAGAAGGGCCCTCCACGCGGTTACCAGCACATTAGGATACGCTTTAATCTGCCAGAGCAAGTTAAAGATTGCATTTGGGCCATCTGTAGAAGATTTAGTAAGTCGTTCATATGCCGTCTTCACCGAAAAAACACCAGATGTGTCCCCTTCCCACTTCTGGGAATCCATCTCTTCCCTGATGAGTTTGGTTCTGCTTATCACTCTTAGCAGCTCATCTACTAGTTCAGACTCCCACTGAAACCTATACCTTCTCCAACCCAACGTCCATGTCCACTCATTGTCCTCCCATATTCCCACCTCAGACACCTTTGATTCCTGATTCAGCGATATAGAAAACAGTCTCGGAAAGTAATCCCGTAAAGTCCTGCTGCCAGTCCATGCGTCCTCCCAGAAACGTACCCTATCCCCATTCCCCAATTTCCAGCTAGTGGCACTATGAAACCAACTTACTTCTTCTTCCTCACCACAACTCTTGCACAGGTCTTTCCACCACCAAGAGGAATTCTTCTGGTTGTTACGGCTTGGATTTGAATCCATACCATACTTAGACAACAAAATATCTTTCCACACGCCTTTTTCTTCACTCATAAGCCTCCATTTCCATTTTGCTAAAAGTGCTGCGTTGAATTTCCTGATGTCTTTGATTCCCAGCCCTCCTTCCTCTAGTGGTCTGCAAATTTTGTCCCAACTCACCCACGGTATTGGCCTATTCTCCTTTCCCCATCCCAGAGAAATCTTCTTTGGATTCGTATAATACTCTCACAAACCATTTCTAGTGCCTTGAAAAAAGATAGATAATACAACGGTAATGACGTAAAAACCGATTTAATTAAGCAAATTCTGCCAGCCATAGATAGAAACCTCCCCTTCCAAGCACTAAGTTTTGTGTTTAACTTTTCTATTATCATCTCCCAGTACTTCTTCCTCCTTGGATTTCCTCCTATCTCCAACCCCAGGTATTTAAAGGGTATCTTCATAAGAGTGCAATGTAGGCTATTTGCATAAACTTCAAGAGTCTGCTCTCCGACATTAATTCCGGTCAACTTTGACTTGTGAAAATTTACTTTCAATCCTGACGCTAGTTCAAAGCATCTGAGAATTGCTTTTATGGTAATGACATTGGAATATAGATCTTCACAAAAGAAAATTGTGTCATCCGCGAATTGTAGCATACATGTCTCGACCTTCTCTCTTCCAACCTTTATTCCTGTAAGCAAATTGACTCTGAGCGCCTGCCTAACCAACCCAGATAACCCTTCAGCAGCCACAATAAACAAAAAGGGTGCTAGGGGATCTCCTTGCCTTAGACCTCTCGAAACTTTGAACTCCTCAGTAGGACTACCATTAACCAACACTGATACTGTTGCAGATTCCAAACAACCTCTCATCCACATAATCCATCTTCTATGAAATCCCAACTTTTGCAGCATGTCAAAAAGAAACGCCCAACTTACTGAATCAAACGCCTTCTCATAATCTATTTTGAAGCACAAGCCCCTCCTCCTACCCCTCCTCAATTCCTCAATGATCTCATTAGCTACTAAAACACTATCGAGTAGCTCTCTATCTCTCAGGAAGGCAGCTTGGCATTCATCGACAACCAAGGGCAACACCTTCTTCATTCGACATGACAGAACTTTAGCAATGATTTTGTAAAGCATTCCCACAAGAGATATAGGTCTAAATTGCTCAAGGGATGTCGGATCCCTCACTTTAGGCACAAGTGCTATGAATGATGCATTACTTCCCATGGGAAGGCATCCAGAAGCTTGGAAAAGGTGCACTGCTGCAATAATATCTTGTTTAAGAACCTCCCAATTATGTTTAACAAAATTAAAGTTGTACCCGTCCGGGCCTGGGCTTTTGGATCCCTCACATGACCACACGGCTTCCTTAATCTCTTCTTTCGTAGCTATAGATATAATACTCACACTTTCTTCCACAGATAACTTTTTAAACTGTACATTGTCTAACCTGACCCCGAAGTCATGTTTGGCTGCAAATCTTTCTTCAAACAATCTTTTTGCTTCCCTCCTTACAACCTCGGGTTCTTCGCACCACTGGTCCCCCACATGTACTCCTTTCACCTCATTCTTCATACGTCTCCATCTTAATGTGGCATGATAAAATTTGGTGTTGGCATCCCCATATTTGGACCAGCTTGTCCTAGCTTTCTGCCTATACAAAGATTCAGTCTTCTTATTTAAAACATTTAACTGTCCTATTAGGTCCAGTCTCTTCATCCTTCCCTGATCTTCAAATTCAGTTCCATCGTCTTGATTATCAAGGTTATCAATTTCAAATAACACCCTTTTTCTCTCTGTGATCAAGTGACCGAATACATCTCTATTCCACTCTTTGAGGTCGCACTTGAGGATTTTCAGCTTGTCTTTTAGCACTGTTATATGATCACCTTGAACCGTATATGAGTTCCACAAAGCTTTAACTAAATCTTTGAATCCTGGGTCCATGAGCCAAGCATCCAACGATCTAAAAGGTCTAGGTCCCCAATCCTTTGAGACACATTTCACCACTATTGCACAGTGGTCTGACACTTCTCTCGGCTGGATGTATTGCTTTCCCATAGGCCATTTTTGCAGCCATTCGTCCGACACCAATACTCTATCTAATCTGCTTTTTGATGTGCCATTAGCTTTGAACCATGTAAACTTCTTTCCCACTAATGGTAGTTCCACTAGAAGATTACTTTCTATAAAACTATTGAATCCTTTGATCTCGCTCTTTTGGCTTCCCCTTTCCCCTACACCTTTCCTTTCACCTGCAGACCTGACCGCATTGAAGTCCCCACAGAAACACCAAGCCCAACCCGGATTAGTGTTTTTCACGCTTGATAATTCCTCCCATAACTTCTTCTTGTCACTCATGTTGCATGCTGCATATACATTGACCACCGCACATTTTAGTCTAGAATTCACATGTTGGCCAAAGATCGCAATAAAACCGCTTCCCTCCACATGCCTTTCATATACAAAGAACTGTTTATACCACATTACTAGTAGACTTCCCGCCCCTCCTACTCCATCGTTGTGTATCCAACCCACTTCATTATTTCCCCACAAAGCAAAGCAACGAGCATTCGAGAACAAAGTTATTTTGGTTTCTTGTAGGCATGCCATTTCCACCCCCTCCTTCAAAATCAAATTTTTCAAGTATTTAGCCTTGATTCCTCCTCCTACCCCTCTTATATTCAGACTTACAATGATCATATGTAACCCCTTGTGTTCCCCTCATGATGTTTCCCAATTCCCACAAACCTCTGCTCCTTCTCTGAATAAAAGAGGATGCTTTATTGGACACCTCTGCTCCCAATTCTTCGCCCAAATTCGCAAGCTGAACACCGTGATTATCGTTGCCCTTTTGATTAGAACCTTCACCGCAAAATGATTGTTCACAACACACCTCCCCCTGCACAGACTCCTTTCCTGCTCGTTCGACGTCACCCTCTCTCCCCCTTGACCCTTTGTTTTTTACGCTCCTATCACCTTTGGTAACTAAAGATGAGTCCATGTCATCCACTCGCGTCCTTTCAGTCTTCACACGAAGTGGGCCTGATTTTGATTGGGCTGAAGTAGCAACAACCAATTCCTGACCAGCTTCATTCCACTTGGGCTCGGTTTGACTTTCTTGTTGGGCCTCATCCCTGCACTCCTCATGATTTACATACATATTTGTTTTACTACAATTTGAGGCCTCTAAAGCTACAAGAAAGTTGGTCAGTGCTACTTGGACAGAATTGCTTTTACATGCAATGTTAACCATGTGGGATACCGAAAAAGCTGACTCCCCTACCTCTGCCTCTACAAATTCTGCCTGCATCGCTTTTGCCTTATTCGTGTAAGCACTGTTACCTTCTACCTGCTCCAGATTTTGTAGCATTTCCCCTTCCTCTTCAAACTGTTCTTTTGTCTTATTAGGGATATTTCCTTGCCCATCTTCCGCTAGCTTCTCCGACCACCGCAGCGCCGCCTCTCCTGGCCTGCCCTCTTCTTCAACACTCTTTTCCGACCAGATTGTTCCCTCCACAAACGATTCCGAAGAAGTGATGCTATCTGAGGATTCGAAGAAATTGTACTTACACTTACATTTGCCTCCGAAGAAAACTGATTGCTCTTCCTCCATGTAAATGTTTAGGATTTGACCATTAATCTTCATTTCCTTCGCTAGTTTCACACTACACGTTTTGGGAATACGAACCTGAAGTCTGGCATACTCCAAGTTCTCCCAGTTTTCCGTTGCTTTGCCAACCTCCACCAAGGATGCTACTTCACCAACAACTTTCGAAAAGCAGTCCTTATTCCACAAGGAAATAGGAAGCCCGTAACACCTAACCCAGATAATTTTATGTCCTGCTACATGTGCATCGGTCCATGGTTCTACCGCCTCAAACACACTCTCAAACCATTGCTTATTGGTTCGAATGATATCCTCTACTCTAATTCCCTGGTTGGGTGTTATGAGAGCCATGTTGTCCCCCAGATATCTCACTTTTACCATGTTCATCCCTCCCAAGATAAACTCCTCACACACCTGATTGTAGCTCAGCTCTCCAGAGAAAAAGCCTACTGCACTATTGTTCAACCAAGGAAGAGTTTGTTGCTTTGTTTCAAAAATAGGGCCCTTCCATACGTTTAGCGAATCTTTTTTCACCACGTCCGCATAAGATTGATTTTTGTTGACCTCTCTCCACTCCTTTCTTTCCTTTCCCTTATAATACCTTCCCTCCTCCTTCTTGTTCCCTTCTCTGAGTTTGAACTTGTGACCGTTCCTTTCTTCCATGTTACTGCGTTCAGATTGCACTCCCTTTCCTCTGAGTGGAACCTCTGTGTGCACCAGATCAGATCTTCTGTAACGCGGAATGTTAACGTATAGCTTCATGTTGCCAACCCACGCTTGGTCCATCTCCCTTTCGAGCCTCCGAACATTTGCCACGTTGAACAGCCTGACGAACCCATATCTTCTCCCCCACCTATTCATTCTACGAGAGATAAAAACCTCTTTCACCCTTGCCCAGCGTTGGAACACTTTTACCATATCATATTCACCATAGTTGTCTGGGAAGTTCGAGAAAAAGAAAGTTGTGACATTGTTAAATGATTGTTGCGGCCTTCGTGACCTCCCGTAGCCGAACGGCCCTCCCACCATCTGCTTTCTATATAAACGTTAATTGATGGAATTCAATGTATCCAATTTGACGTTGAATTTTGTAAAGACCAATATAGAAGTATTAGTATTAGCATATCATCCTAAAATTTTCAGTAATATCTCACATCCATCAATGTTCTTTAAAAACCGCAAAATTAATAAGTTAGATCATTAATAGTGCACATGATTGAAGTTGCATATTCTAAATTGTTAGTGATGAAATTTGAGACATTCAAAATATTATATAGACTTACGAGTTCTTATGTTTTAGTGGGATATGTGATATCTTTTATCATATTAGGTGATGTCTAAGTTCTTGTAACCAAATAGTAAATTGAAGATAAAGTGTGATATGTTAAACTCTATCTCTCGGTGATTATTACGTAATTGATAAATATAGATTAGAGATTATAGAGCATGTTGTTAGGCTTAATCTCCTCTAACATAATAATATATAAGATATTAATCAATTACAAGATAATAATTGATCTATAATATAATTAATCAGTACCTCATGCGAGTGAGTATAACTATGCTTAGAGAGTGTTCACTTGTATTGGTTGGCATGGCAGTCATCACATGGAATTTCACTCACTCTGGTTCAACAGGAGTCTGCGAAATGGCCACTGTTGATAATGATGGCCGCAGGAGAAGGTATAAACCAGGCCCTAAAAATGGTATCAATGATATGGGAAGAAGCCAAGAACCTTTGTCAAACCTGCAAATTGGATTAGCGTTAAAATATATGCTACATTGTCTTTTACTCCCTCCATTCCACAATAACTGCAGTTTAAGGTTTTCCCACACATTTTTTTTAATCAAAATAGGTGAATGCAAAAACACATCGTTGTGTTGACTCTAATCTCAACATTGAACTAAAAACTTATATGGCAAGTAATGTACCATTTCCGCGCCGTCATGTCATTGTAAACCCAGAACGGTGCAAATGTGGAAAGTACAATAAAATCAATGGAGGTAATATGAATCTGCAACATGGAAACCCAACCTTAGCACCTAACATTTCCAATTTTATGAAAAATGGACAGTGTAAATCATGGACATGAGTATAAGACCAGCATTCTAATCTAGTCATAAACTTGGCCTAGTAGACTAGAAATTGTTGAATTTACATTAGCATATCATTTAGCAAAGATCATGATGACAAGATTGGAAAAGTCTATGGCATTGCTCATCTCATGCTTATGTAATGAATACAATGAATAGAAATGCCAACTTTTTGAAATGCTGAGTACGAACTTACAAATTTGCTTTCCCTGAAGTACTGATAAAATTCTTTCCACATATCTTGTCCTGCTAAACCAGCATAAATTATGATGGCTACTCCTGCAACAAGTGATATCTAATGTGCAAGTTCGGTAAGTTACATCCTCCAATACAATGAATTAAAAAGAAGAGACTACTGAGATTATGCCATACATTTGTCCATAAGCCTATCCCATGATCTTTCGTAATAGGGGCATGCGTAGAATGTTTAGGAAGAGAGATTTTCAATGAGGATTAATAGAGGGCCTTTTGTAAACTATTCCAAACCATCATGGTTCAGTTTCATCGTAAATCGATTTGATACGTTTCCAAATTCATATAGTGCAGGTAAGTTCAAGAATGAAAAGAATGGGAAGAGGAAACCAAAAAGTTAAAAATAGATTGATTCCATCAAATATTAAGGCAAAAAATAGTTTAATATAAAAACCTTCCAAATATTTTTCTTTCACTACACCAATGTATCCTGCAGGTTGTGTGTGTTTGTTTATGACATACAAGTATGATGTTTTTATATAGAATACTATGAGGCAACCTCTTCCATGGCATTTTTTAATCATTTTATAACTCAAATGTACACTGCATTTTAAGGTTTTCTCCAAAGATAAGCATGTGATTGCAAATGGGGTGTTTTTTCTTATGATCATGCAAAATCACCTAACTATGCAATCATTGTTCAGAATACTATAACTTCACTTGAACAACTTTGCAAGATGAGTTTTAGATGAGCATTACCGATGCAGTTACTTTTGATTCCAGAAAATTCAAGGGCCATGTTTTAAGCTGAGTTTCTTCAACAGGGGGTGCTGGTGGTTTCCAAAGTACAAAATAAGGAAGAAGTGCATATGCACCACCAAAACAGGAAAGTATCAGGAAGGGCCATACAGGAATACTGTTTTTTGAACTGTAGAACAACAAATGGAAGATATGAAATCAGCTTCAGGCATTGTCAAGTCAAATAGGACATATACAGAAGAAAACAAAAAATTATTGTATTTATCCCGGCACAAGGGAGGGTGACAAGGCTTAATAAAATATGTATTTACAAATTAATTCAAAAATGTTGGTTCACAAATTTTGTTGTATGATTCAACTAGGCAACAATTTGTATCATATATTGAATCTCAAATGGTTGAAAATCTCACATCGACTAAAAATATGATCAAATTCTAGTATATATATATATATAAGTGGATGCAAACTCTATAATACAAGTTGATTTTGTAAGGTTGAATTAGGCTTAAAATAGATGTTTTAAGTCATATGACATTGAACAGTATGATACATAAAAGATTTCGTACAACATGGTGCTTCCTGATATTAATCACGTGATTTGATTTGCTGTATTTTCTTTTTATTTTTCTTTTACCAATTCTAGTGAACGATATTAAGAATTTATATAAGCTTAAAATGTTAAATGAAAAGTTTCTTCCGTAAGGTCCCCTCCTTTCATTGTGTTCTTAAGTCATGCTTAATTCCTAGAACTAAAAATTTTCACAACACAACTCAACTAAAAGGTAGAGGTTTATGAGTGGCTTGAAATCTGATAGAAGAAATATATTATTTATGTTGGACAACTATATATACCAAAAGGGAAGTACCTTCTTCCTGTAGGAAGCAAGAGCATGCTATATACCAATGGCCACAAGCCCATTATATACCACAATGATACCAACACTTCATTCATTCTGAAGCCATCATCCCCTTTCAGATTCAGGAGTTTTTTAAGGAAATATGAGTCCCTTGACTGAATGAAAATAAAATCTCACAGGTTAAAACAAAAGGAAAGGAAAAATAAAGGCACAGGGAGATAGAAACTGCAAAGGCTACATTCTGTGATGAATCCAAGACCCTGGACTGGTGAGTGCATACAGTATAATCACATACTCTTACATCAATATACGAGTCTTTTACTCAACTGCGGGGTCAATATATAAATTTAAGGCTGCAAAAAAATAAAAATTTAATACAGTAATTGTAATTTCACAAAAATGAGGAGGTGTAACTATCTACCTTAAAATGACTCTGGGTGCCACTGAATACTTTTCTGCTCTTATTAGAGGACCAAAGAGTATATTGAATCCTTAAACATCCTACACAGTCTAGGCCTACACTAGCATAAAAGAGGCTGGCCAAATAATTGATTTGACCAGTGTAATGTCATATATTTTCATTCTTTTGTGGTGAACATAAAGAACTTTGGAAGCGTTCGTGGCTCAATAATGATTGTTATCTTAATTTGGAAGAACACAGATAATAACACCATTTACTTTTTCTACTGAGCCAAATAGAACACATGCTCCAAACCATGGTTTTAAACTGCACTTGCAATTGAATCATGGTTACTGAAATTGCAGGAAAGACCTTCCAAACCACAAACTCAACCAATCTCCAAACCAAAGTGATAACACACAATGGATGTAATCATATCAAATATCGTAATGTTACTTGAGTTTAATTTTGATACAATGTTGCTGTCAAGATTGAACTTAGACAGTCAAACAATTAGAAATCACACCGGAGTATTGTCTATGCACTGAGACTCTGTAAATAGTCTTTATATTGTCATCCGATTACAAGTGTCATATAAGACAAGTTTGTAACTACCCAATGATTCATACTTCGAAGAATTTTGATCAGCAAGTAATTATTACAATCCTTTAACATATAAACAATTTATGATTTGATGACAGTGCATCAGTGTTTTCTAATTAAATTCTCAAACTTTTACCATCGACTCTATCTACCCCTGATGTTGTAACTATCTACTCCAAAAACCTTTACTTCAGTCCTTCATTGTGTCCACTCTAGTCTTTTTCCGGTACTTTTCACTACTACACTAAACAAAAAAAAAAAAGCTAGAGAATCGGAAATTAAAAAAGAACACCCACATATCTCATTCACCAAAAAAACTAGAGAAATGGAAATTGAAAAAAAACACACACGTATGCCTCCTCATTACACTAAAAAAAACTAGAGTTTAGATATTGAAAAACAAAAGATGTGGACATTTTATTACTTAAGCACAAATGAGAAACCAACCCAAAAAACAAGTATATTAGTAAAAGAGCCTAATCACTTAAAACCCCACTGAGTTTCCTATTTTAGTTCATGAGGGACTCTAACATTGTTGAATCTTCTTATACCTGCCACTAGTTTCCCTCAGCTCAATGAGCCTTATTTTTGCTAACGATTCTAACAAAAATCCTTTTGTGGGTTATGACTATAATTTTGATTCTCAAATAATATTAGAAGGTTTTGCTGTTGAGGTTAAGATTCTATTTCCTCTACAAATTATTTTTGATTCTCAAATGAACTGATGTATTCAAATCACAAGTGATATACATATGAATATCCTATCCATCTGGAAATCTTGGTTCGAAAATACATCATATGATGATTAGCATATTCCAAATTGGAAAGAATAGGGAGGAACATACCGGGGTCTGGTTTGGGGTGAGAAAGAAGACATAGTAGATGAGTGCTGCCCACAAGAGAAAGAGCAAAAAGGAGGTTGTCCAGTCTCTTCCATCATTTCCACCAACCTCACTCTCTTTCTTCAAGCTATGGCAGATTTGGACACCACCCTTTTTCTGAAACGGAACCAAAAGGGTTTTGGTTCTGGTTCTCACACCAAGTGGTTTTGGCATTGGTGAAACTCTGAGAGGAGGAAAATTCTTGTGGGGTTGAAGTGAAGCTCTCAAATTTGTTTTCTTGGTGAGAGTAGGAAAGTTGGGAGAGAAGAAAATAGGTTGAGCCAACAACATGTTGTCTTATGGGTCCGGCTGGCTATTCCGACGACCATATGTATGTTTTAGTGCTTGCATCTTTTATCTCGCCCTCTCTCTGTCTCCTTAGAAAGAGACAATTTTATCAACATTTCACTCACCCTGCTAGATCATGTAATCTTTAATTAGCTAAATATATTGAGTTGTAAATATTTACTTTTTCATAACAGGAATAAGAGTACGTACGAACAAGGATTATAAGTAAAATGTTGGAATCACAAGTCGACATAAAAATATTTCGTAAGAGATAAAAGATGTTTCATAATAATATACAAGTGATTATAAACTAATTTTATAAAATTTAATTAGATTTAAAATATTTTTAATATGTATCAGCAATTCATAGATAATAATTTAGTATTATTACAAAATATTCTGCTTGAAGAATCAAATAATAAAGTTGCAGTATCATTGGATGAAAACTCATGCAATTTAAAAGTTTATATCAGCATAACTATGACCATAATGCAAAAATTAATTAGGATATTTTTGTAAATAAAAATGATGTCACTCACTATTCAAATATATTAAGTATAACCAAACAACTAACGTAAAATATGTATTAATAGAATAAAAGTTTAGCGATTAGATATGACATTGGTTAGTAGTAGAACCACATTATAAGTGAAATAATATATTATGAAAAAAATATATAAGTAGAAGTTCTAAACTTACAAAAATTCCCACTTATGTCTTTACCAAACTTCCATCCTCTACATCGATCTTGAAGAATGTAAAAAAAATGTTGGTAGAATAAAATAATAACAATAGTATATTGTTTTTATGAAAATAAATAACATGTATTCTAAAAGTGTAAATCACTAAATGTTCTTGTCGGTTCACCTGTATTAATTAGATGTGCAAGTTCCGCTTTTAATCTGAACCGGTATTCCCTCCCGATACCTAAAGATTCGGTTCGGCCAAGGATGCATACCTTAATCAATATTCCCCTAATACTTATAAACTCGGTTCGGCTAAGAACGCATACCTTAATCGGTATTTCTTTCCGACACCTATAGCCTCGGTTTGACCAAAAACACATATCTTAACCAATATTCATACTAACACCTAAAATATCCGGTTCAATTAAAGATACATACTTTAATATTTTCTCCCAATACCGAAAGACTCGATTCAGCAAGATGCATCCATTAGTTTGAGATTTCCTTTGTTTTATAAAAAAAATTATATATGACCTTAGGACATAATCTTTAATTTATCATAAATTTAGTTATATATATATTTTAAATATTAATATAAATTTTTCCTGTAATATTTTAATTTTTTAAAAATTCATATGTATTTATGTTTTCTAAATATATTATTATACAGTTCGCGTAATCACATTTTTATAGTATATGATTATAATTTAATAAATATATTATGATAGTTAAGATATTAAGATATAGATATAAAATTAAAACTGATGAGTAATTTGAAAGGTCTGTTGTATAATTGTTTTTTGTACATATGTTGATATGTAAAAAATACAAATATAAATAAATTTATAATAATATAATATAAAATATATTTTATTTACACATATATAAAATAAAATAAAAAATAAAAATACATAAAATTTAGCCCTGGTATATTATTATTAAAATATAATTCATATTACGTTTTAACAGTAATGTATGAAAAACAATTAAAAAGGAATTATGAATGTGATTGACAAAAAATACATTAAAATATTTTTTATGAGTAGAAAGAGGGAAACAGTGGCGCGGTCGTTTTGGTTGCTCTTGAGAATATGAGTAGTTGCAGAATGGAGAAATACACAACCTTGAATCCAACAACACCAGAAACCCTTTTCCAGGGTTACTTCCTTTTTCCTTTTTCAAAACTAAATTTTGGGTTCTGGCTATTTAACATTACATGCTTTCTATCTGATATATTGATTGAATGCGTGATTTTGGGTTCTGGGTATTCAATATTAAATGATTTTAGCTTATAGTAATTTCTTATGTCAAGTTAAATTTTACATATTAACTACTCTGTCATGCCTGACTTGCAGAAACCTCTCATTTTGGCTCTCTCCAATCCTACCTCACAGTCTGAAGAGGCTTACCAGTGGAGTGAGTTAAAGAAACTGATCATCACATATTTCCCTAGACCTAGTTAAGCATTCTTTGATGCAAATTGTGCTTAACACTCTTACATTTTTTCCCAGACTTTGGTTTGTCTTTAGTTATAGCAGGAGAATTTTAGGAGAATGGAGTGCGTTTTAGCGCTGCCTGCCCAGAAAGAAGGACATGTGATTGAAGTAAGTGGGAAGATTAAAGAAGAAAGGGGAATTGGAAGTTACAAAAGCAGTAACGAGAGGAAGAAGACATCTAAAATGCATCAAAAAGTTCCAAACTTTAATAAGAACGACTATGGGAAGAAGGGAGTAAGTGACCTTAATTAATACGATACCTTCTTTTGTAATGCTAAATAAAAATGAACAACTTTTGTTTATCTGAAAACGGCTATGGAATGGGGGAGACTTCTTAAAAAATGTGTTTTTCCCCCTCTTTTTCCTTACTTTTATGAAGGCACGTGAAAAATTTATGCAGGTCAATTGGGAAGAGAATGGAGATGAGATTGCAGTTGAAAAGATCACATCCAAAAGGGATATAAAAAGGCTGAAGAAGCATGTGCACGAGCCTCAAGGAGATGACCAGAAGAAGGTTGATACTGGATTCTGTTGTTATGGCAATGAAGGGAAGGGTGACGAAACTGTGAGTGGAAGGATCAAATCAAAACATAAGAGAAGGTCAAAGAACCATGAGCCTCTTGGTGCCTCTGAGCGGAAGGTTGATGCTGAATCCTGTAGTTATGGCAGTGAAGAGAATGGACATGAAATTGCAACTGAAAAGATCGAATCGGAAATGAAGAGAATGTCCAAGAAGCGTGAGCCTCATCAAGGTGACAACGAGCAGAAGATTGGTCCTGATTTGTGTTCTTGTAGTTGTGACATTCGTTTTGTTGGAGATAAGCTGCTGTCAGATGGAAAGATTAAATCCAAGCAAAAGAAGAAGAAAACAGTTGAAGATGAGCAGCGGGAGAACGGTGATGACACTGAAACCAGTAAATTCATACTCAAGAGACGTGAACCACAGTATGACAACAGGGAGAAGATTGATCCAGAATTGTTCTGTTCTGTCCGTGACATTGGATTTGTTGAAGATACACTGCTGGTAGATGGAAAGATTAAATCCAAGGACAAGAAGAAGAAGAAAGTGGTTGACCATAAGCTGCAAGAGGATGACTTTGCCATTGGATTTGTTGAAGATAAGTTGTTGGTAGATGGAAAAATTAAATCCAAGGAAAAGAGGAAGAAGAAATTGGTTGACAATAAGCTGCAGAAGAATGGTGGTAATACCGAAACTAGTAACTTCCTACTTAGAAAGCACGAGCCTGAAGGTGACAACAGGAAGAAGATTGATCCTGATTCTTGTTTTTATGGCTTTGACATTGGATTTGTTGAAGATAATTTGCTGGTAGATGGAAAGATTAAATCCAAGGAAAAGAATAAGAAGAGAAAAGCTGTGAAGGATAAGGTGAAGGAGAATGGTGATGATGCTGAAACCAGTAAATTCATACTCAAGAAGCGTGAGCCTCAAGGTGTCAATAAGGAGAAGATTGATCCTGAATTGTGCTGTTATGGCTGTGACATTGGATTTCTTGAAGATAAGTTGCTGGTAGACAGAGAGGTAAACTCCAAGGTAAAGAAGAATAGAGCAGGCGAGGAGGAGCTGAGGGAGAATGGGGATGATGCTGAAACCAGTGAATTCATACTCAAGAAGCGTGAGCCTCAGTATGACAACAGGGAGAAGATTGATACGGAATTATGCTGTGATGGCTGTGACATTGGATTTGTTGAAGATAAGCTGGTGGTAGACGGAAATATTGAATCCAAGGACAAGAAGAAGAAGAAAGTGGTCGACCATAAGTTGCAGGAGGATGACTTTGCCGTTGGATTTGTTGAAGATAAGCTGTTGGTAGATGGAAAGATTAAATCCAAGGAAAAGAGGAAGAAGAAATTGGTTGACAATAAGCTGCAGAAGAATGGTGATGATACCGAAACCAGTAACTTCATGTTAATTAAACATGAGGCTCAAGGTGACAACATGGAGAAGATTGATCCTGATTCGTGTTTTTATTGCTTTGACATTGGATTTGTTGAAGATAATTTGCTGGTAGATGGAAAGATTAAATCCAAGGAAAAGAATAAGAAGAAAAAAGTTGTCAAGGATAAGCTGAGGGAGAGTGGTGATGATGCTGAAACCAGTAAATCTGTACTCATGAAGCGTGAGTCTCAAGGTGGCATTAAGGAGAAGATTGATCCTGAATCGTGGTCTTATTGCTGTGACATTGGATTTATTGAAGATAACCTGCTGAAAGACGGAAAGATTAAATCCAAGAAAAAGAAGAAGAAGAAGAAAGGTGGTGATGATGAAACCAGTAAATACATACTCAAGAAGCGTGAGTGTCAGGGTGACATCAGGGAGAAGATTGATCCTGAGTTGTGCTGTTATGGCTGTGACATTGGATTTGTTGAAGATAAGTTGCTGGTAGATGAAAAGGTTAATTCAGTTGAGGAGGAGCTGGGGGAGAATAGTGATGGCGCTGCAACCAGTAAATTCAACCCCGAGAAAATGGGACCTGAAGTTCACAAACATACAGTTCCAGTTGGTGTTCAATATGTTTCACCATATTTTCATGATGATAGTGCAGAGAAGATTAATGCCAAATCGTTGGATAAGGAAAGCAAGTCTAATCCTATTGCATTACCTACTTCTGTAGAGTTGTTGGGGGATAAACTGGAGGAAGATGGTTGTGCTGTACAGATTGATCAGCTGGGACATGAAGGTTATGTTGATTCTGTTTATTTATCTGCTGCTTCTAGAGACTTCTTTGAGGATCAGCTGAAAGAAAATGGAAATGAATTCAAATCCATTGGTATTAAATCCGAGAAGAAAAAATCTAATAGCCAGAAAACTTTTTTTGAGAGTGACAATGCTAGAAAGGTTTCTCCTTACTTTCAGAATGACAATGTGAAGAAGACTGTTGAATTAGAAGCACCTAATAATGGTGATAATAACATTGTCGCTTCAATGGGTACTTGTGGATGCATGGTTCAAGACAAGGAGGAAGTGAATGAAGATAAATTTGCAATTGGAAAAAATAAATCCAAATGCATGGGAAGTTACGAGAAGCTTGAAATTGTTGAGCATGATCCAATTCAAAAAAATTCACCTTTCATTCAAAGTGACATTGAGAAGAAGGTTGATGCTGATTCATGTTGGTGTGAGATTGAATCCCTTGCTTCACCGGGTATTGGTAGAAGCTTCTTTGGAGATAAGATGCGGGCTGATAGAAATGAAATGGAAAATGGAACAACTAAATTCAAGAAGATCAAAGATTTCAGAAATAAGTTGCAAGAGAATGGAAATGATGCTGAAACTAGAAATGTTAAATTCATGAAGACAGAGTCTGTGATTCAGAAAAATACAGCCCTTTGTTTTGAATACGTTTCCCCTTTATTCCATAGTGACAGTGTGGAGAAGATTACAGGCAATTCGTTGAATATGAAAAGCAGTTCTGATTCCATTGCTTTACCCATCTATGGACATTCCATTGAGAATCAACTGGAGGGAAAACATGGGGTGGAGAAAATTAAAGAACGCGTACTTGATAGTTGTATTGACCCTCTTGTGTTTCCAGTTGCTTCTGGAGACTTTGTGGAATGGCATGAAAATGAAAATGAAATTGAAACCCTTAAAGTTGAATCCAAGAAAAAGAGAAAATCCAGTAATAAAAAAACTGCTGAGGAGCAGGGCAGGGTTCGGAAGGTTTCTCCTTTTTCTCAGAATGACAAGAAAACAGTCAATGTTGAAGCGCTTGATCATGAAAATGATTTTGATTCTATTGCCAACTCTGGTGATAAAATTGCAATTGAAAATTTTAAATTCCAAGGTAATAGAACATGTGCAAAGAACAAGATAGTGAAGCATGCTCAAAATCTAAAGGTTTCTCCTTTTCTTCAAAGTAACAATGGGAAGAAGGTTGATTATGGATCATGTTGTTATGACAGTGTGATTGGATTCAGTGCCTTATCAAGTACTGGTGGTGATTTCCATGAAGATAAGCTGCCAGAGGATGGAGATGTAATTGCAAATAATCTGCAAGTGAATGGAAATGACACTAATGCTTGTTATGTTAATTCCAAGAATATGAAATCCATGGCTCCAGAAAATGTAGTCCAAGTTGGTGTTAGATATGTTTCCCCTTATTTTCAGAATGACAGTGGGAAGAAGTTTAGTGTTCAACCACTGAAAAAGGAAATAAAGTCTGAATCCATGGGTTTACCTATCTTTGGAAATTTCATGGAGGATAAACTGATGGAAAATAATGGAGGGAAGAATGTTAAACAGCATGTTCATGCTGATTCTGTTGCGTTTAGTTCTGGAGATTTCTCTGAGGTTGAACCTCAAATAATTGGAAATGAAATTGAAACCATTAAAATTGAATCATTGAAGAGAAAATCCAACAGCACGAAAAGAGCCGAGGGGCATGCCAAGGTACGGAAGGTTTCTCCGTATTTTCAGAATTACAAGGAGAAGGCAGTTAATGTAAAAGTCCAAGGGCTTGAAAGTGACATTGATTCTGTACCTTTAATGGGTGCTTGTACTTTGGGAAATAAAATTCCAATTGAAATGTTTAAATATGAAAGCAAGAGAACATCTAATACGGAAGGGACAACTGAGCTTGCTCAAATTCAAAAGGTTTCTCCTTTCTTTCAAAGCAACAATGTGAAGAAGGTTGGTGCTGAATCATGTTGTACTGGCGGTATGCTCCTTGAACATAAGCTGCTAGGGGATGGAAATGTAATTGAAAATGGATTGATTAATATCAAGAAGAAAACAATTTCCAATAAACTGCAGGGGAATGGAAAAGATACCACTAGTAAAGTTAAACCCAAGAAGACAAAACCTCTAGTTCAGAAGAATGCTGCTCATGGTATTAGATATGTTTCCCCTTATTTTCATAATGATAGTGGGAAGATGAGCGTGAAATCAAAACCTCTAGTTCAGAAAAATGTTGCCCATGCTATTAGATATGTTTCCCCTTATTTTCATAATGATAGTGGGAAGAACATTGACGTGAAACCTTTGGATGAGGGAAGCAAGTTTGAATCTATTGCTTTACATGCCACTGAAAATTTCGTGGAGGATAAACCAGAGGAAAATAAATCTAGTTGCAGTGAAAAATCTATTGAAATTAAAAAAAATCTTTCTGCTTCTCAGAAGTGGGACGAGGCTTACAAAAGAAAAACTCCTGATATTACATGGAAGCCTCCCCGCTCTGCGACTGTTCTCATTCAAGAGGATCATGCTCATGACCCTTGGAGGGTGTTGGTCATTTGTATGCTTCTCAATCGGACTTCTGGTAGACAGGTATCAATTATTTGCATAATAATTTCACAGCATCTGTAATCTTACATTTTTTGCATAGTTTATTTTGCATTTTAGCCCTTTGTTTTACTCTTGGCCCAAAGCTGGCATCATATAATATGCTTTTAAGTCCATCTATTTGGAGGAACATAAATGTTTCCAGCTCTTGTATTTGTAGCTGTTATATGGCATCAGTGAGTTCATCTGTTTATCTGCAATAAAAGACACGGTAAAAAAAGGGCTATAGTTCTTGTTATTTCCTTTCTAAAATGATTTTATGTGGGGTTACTATTGCCATCTTTGAAATGAAAGATTAGACGTTAATGTTTTATCTCTTTGGTCTTAGGGAATTATATTTTATTCTCACTTGGTCTAAGAAAATTAGGGTTTATCTTGCGGTGAGTGGTAGAATTGTTGCTTCTAATAAAAGCCTGATGACTAATTTTATAGTGATAGTCATGTTAGTTCAAAGTTCTCAGCAATGCTAATCTCATTGAAATTAATATTTAGTTCTCCCCTGTCATCTTATTAGCGACTTGCTAGATTTGCACAAGTTTTGGTGACTTGTATATACCTATCACATGAAAGGAATATTTAAAATCTATTGATGCACAATATAGTATGGAGTTCTGTTGCATTATTTTTCCTCTTTGAAGTTAGCTAACATTCCATATTTATAATATGATTGTGTATAGTTAATGTTGAATTTGGGGACCCCAGTCAATCTGTTAAATCTCCTTGTAATCTGGCCTAATAAAATCTCAACACCCTTCTGCAATTATATGCTCGACAAGTAGCATATCATAACTTTCCCCAAGTGATTCTTTAGGCCTTTTTTACAGAGCCTCTTAATGCAGACACGTGGTTCTTGTTATTGCAATACGTAGATCATAATTCTTAGCTGAATAATATTGTGATTGTAGTTTTGGTGAGTCAGCCATTATTTTCTTCCTTAATATTTCCAATATCTTTGTATCTAAGTAAGAACAATTAAGCCTACATAGTCATCTTTCTTGAAAGAGGAGTGCTAACAACTCTCTCTAACACTCCTAATACACCCCACTATTTGATAAAATTTATTGGAAACTACAAAATTAGGAAATATTCATAAAATAAGCAGCAAGACCAAAATTGTAATTGCAATAAATTTTAGTTAATAGTAGAGATTGTGTTTAAAAGAGTGTGTACTATTTTCTTTATAAATTTACAAGGATTAGTTTTGTAAGTGAAAAGGTGATGCTAGGTTGTTAATAAGTTCTTCACTCTTCCTACCTTGTAGATTTGCTAACCGTGCTTGTATTCTATTCACCATTTCTTATGAGTGATGCCATGTTGCCTTGAATAAATAGGTGATCATTGAACAAATGAATGAAATCATCATTCAGGTGTCAAGTTCTTGACGTGTTTCAAAAGAGAAAAAATAGTTTATGGATCTGTGTATAGAGTATAGAGGAATATAGATGCCATCCTTTTCATATCTTGAGGGCCTTTTGCTTGATTGCTGTCAACGAAGAATTTTCAATATTATGGGGAAGACATTTGAATGGGAAATGTTCCATTTAATCTACGAGTTCTTTTAAGTCACATTTTTACTGTGTCAACTTTTAATTATTTACTCAATCAATTCTATTATATCCCAGTTTATTCTTCAAATTGGGTTTCATTTCAATCATAGAGGTGCTAGCGAATTACAGTCTTGCGTGTTTACTTTAGTATATCTCTTTCAGCTAAACTATGCAGTTTAGACCATGGCTTCTTCTGCCGGTTTTTTCTTGGAAATCTTTGTTTTAATTTCTTACCTACTCTAATCTTCAGAGTTTCCTCCTTTCCAAACTCATTCGAAGTCCTAAGCTTTCTTCCAGTGTTTTGTTTGGATGTCTACACGTAACAGGATTGTCACATATCACTTTCTGCAGATTTTAGGTACTTTTCTTCTGGTGAATACTTCAAGAGTGCTGGTCATGTATTCTTCCGATTCGTGTTTTAACATTGGTTGCTGAAATTGGATATTGAATCCATCAATTTAGTGTGTTTGGTTTGACATTTGCAGCCTTAGATCCACGTTTCTGAAGTGAAAAATGAAACTTATCCAAAGTAGCCTCAACTTGAATGTGGTTCATAAATCTGAGTTTGACTTGATCTAATGCGAAACCAAACATGCTGTCATTTATGGTATATATGGTGAATAGTGTCAATTAGGTAGGTAAGGTGACTGTTTGAGAATGTGTTAAATTAAGGAATCATGAAGCCTAGTCAATCCCTCTTGATGAAACCATTCCATATTTGTTATTCTACAATTAAAATTGTACCATTAGAACCGGTGGTTGGTTATTGGCAGAGTTGAACTTCTGCTTTTGTTGAAAACTCTAATGCATTTTGAAGTTTCCTTTCAATTAAGATGGGCAACTAGGTGTAGTTTAAATGTTGAAATTATATCTATATGTACTAATGGATTATTTTTGCAAAATGCAGACAAAAAATATTGTGTCAGACTTTTTCAAGTTATGCCCAGATGCAAAATCTTGCACAGAAGTTTCACGCGAGGAAATTGAAGAAACAATAAAGACATTAGGTTTTCAACACAAAAGAGCAAAAATGTTAAAGCGTCTCTCTGAGGAATACTTGGACGAAAGCTGGACTCACGTAACTCAATTGCATGGGGTTGGGAAGTAAGTCATCTTGTCTGCTATATATACTAATAATACATATTACCTTGATTGTGTCAAATTTTAGAAAAAAATTAGCAATAAGACAGTAATCAAGTAGTTCATAAATTATATATATCTTTACAAGGCCGGTTGACCCTATAAAACAACTGGTTAACTGAAATTCCTAGTCTAACTGATGATCTCCTCTATTGTCTCGGTTTTGGATTCGTTTGGTTCTCGACCTTGGAGCGGGGTACCTACAATGACACTCCATGCTCAAGTTAGTGTTATACAATGATGGATGTTCAAAATGAAAACGTTCAAAACACTCCATGCTCAAATTAGTGTTATACAATGATGAATGTTCAAAATAAAAACGTTCAGAAGTCCTTACCTTGGGGTACCTCCCTGTTTATACTCAATTTTTATGGGCTATATTTCTGAGGAAGGCCCAAGTACTCCTTAACTGTAGTTTCAAGTATGTTTTGGAGTAATGTAATGTTGTTGCTAACTGCGTTTAATTATTGGGAGGAGCATGCGTCATTAAGTATGTCGGGAGCGTGTTGTATGTTTATGTCATCTAGATATAGCGGCCTCGCTTGCGGAGGATGATTTCGACTTTATCAGTAAAATATACACTTTAAGAATTATATATTATGACTATCTTAATTAATATAAATTGAGTATTAAGTAATTTAGAATTATATAATTTTTGTAGTCATTTTCTTAGTGACAAGAACATTCAATCCATGGTGAGGTTGTATGAATGTGCCATAGTAGGTGTGTGTAACTTAAATTTGTGATTTGATCCCTTTCCGTGTGTGTGTATATATATATTTATGTGTGTCTTTTATTGGCTCTGTGTGTATATATATTTATGTCTTTTCTTGCCTCTGTTGTTGATGATACTCTGATTCTTTTTCAATCAGGTATGCAGCAGATGCATATGCTATATTTGTTACAGGGAAGTCGGATAGAGTGAGACCTACAGATCACATGTTGAACTATTATTGGGAATTCCTCCGTAGAATCTATCAAGCATGAATTGGAAAGACTTGGGATCATGGAATGGAATTTCTAATGTTGCTTTGTTTTTTTCTGTCTTCTTTTGGTATCAGTTAGAAGAGTGTTTTCCTTCTCTTTTTGGAACCACAAGTCTTAAGTTTCGAAATTGTAATGTTTTGAGGAAGAATGTTCTATACTGTTTCATTAAGTATGCCGGACAACATTTTGCATAGGATTTTTTTATTTTACAGATAATTACTTCTGTACATCACTTTCTCTTTTGGTTCAAGTTGTTTTTCATTTTAAATGTACAAAATTCTGTTTCTTAATCGTACTAAATCCTTATCTATGATAATTTTACACTACTATCTAATTCAATTCACTGTTGTAATGATTTTTAAGACATTTATTGCAAATGTCAGTAAAATTAAATATATATATATATATATATATAATATTGTCATTGGATGAATATGTAATATTATTTTACATTTTATTAATCTATTTTATCCCTTAAGCTTTCTACTGTCATTTTCAGTTAACCATAATTTTTCCATCAACCTCTGATATATTTTAAAACTCACTAGTTACCAAATCTTGTCATTTGTTGCTCTTGACTGTTTAAACTGCTGGCAATTAGTTATTTCACTTTTTCAATTCTGTTTTACTTTTCTATCCAAGTTCTGTTATTTGAATACCTTTTGGTACTTTATCCTTCTATTAGACAAATTCTCCCTGCACCTCCATTGCCTCCTTCCTGCACCTCCATATAATTTTGACATATCAAACACATCCTTGAGAATAATTTTTATTTTATTTTGAATATTAGTTTGTATATTATTATTTACAAATCGATTTATATAATCCAAACAAATCAGTTTGTATAATTTAGTATACAAGTCCGTCCGAATCAGTTTGAAACATTTGGACTGGGATATTCAAGTAAAAACTTTAAATTCTAGAATGCTAATCTGGTATGAAAATTTGGAGCTCTAGTGATTTTGTATCACATTTCCCATACAACCAATAGTTCTAGTGGTATATATATATTAGTCATTAAGACCTACCAAATATGAAATAATCAATTTTTTTGTTAGGAACAAATTTATAGACAAGTAGCCTTTCTCTCCCTTCCAAGCATAAACAAGTAGCATAACTAAATTTGTGTGCTGAAGCTTGGCCACTAAAAGCACTTCATTCTTAAATTTTGTGCCTCCTTTGCTGGATCCCCTTGACAACCTTTTGACTGCAATCATCTGTCTGGGGAGCCTAGTATGGTTTAGCATGTTTTGATTGAAATTTGATGTGTTTGAGTTATGGAAAATGTTGGTTGAAAAATCGATTATCTAATTGCTCCAGTGTACAACTGCCCAGGTGGCAAAGAAACTAATATTAAAATGTTGTGCGGGGCCAACTATTTTTTTTAAATGTTTAATATTTGGTTCAAATTTCCATTACGGTTAGGATTTACATTTACCCGAAGTCTCCCTTTTTCAATTTCTTCTTCCTTTGGTGTCGTGGTTCAGCAGTGCACTGTTCCCTCTTTGAATTTCTTCTTCACAAAGGTGTCGTGGTTCTCCAGTGCACTGTTCCCTCTTTTAGTTTTTTGTTGTATTGGTTTCGTGTCCCGTGGTTTCGTGGTGCTGTTCGTCGTCGTCGTCATTCGGTGTGAGCTTGGTGGACGCCCTCCATATCTTTTCACGGTGGTTAGGTGATAAAGGTAATATATTTTTTATTCAATGGATTATGAAGTGAAACATTGTTGTTGTGTGATTTTGATGATGTTGTGTGATTTTGATGATGTTGTGTGATTTTGATGTTGTTCTAGAGGGTTGACTAGGATTGTCATATTACAACATTTGTTAGAGTGACAATAGTATGGTTTGATGATTCAATTTTAGTTTGAGTTTCTTGAAGCTTTTCTTCCTTGAATGCTGAACTGTTGGTATTTTTTTTATTAGTAGACACACTGATATAAAATTGATAAATGTTTTTCACAGTGATGAAGTTAGAGCATATAAATTGTATGGTCTAATCGTTGAACAAACGAGTTTTGTATTTGTTGGTTTAGGGTTTAGTATGAATATATGGTTGGGGTGGTTAGAGTCCATCAAGTTATTGAGTGTGATTGTATAAGTTGGTAGACCATGAACATTTGCCATGTGCTCCATTTCCTGCATGTATTGCATCTTGAGCTTTGAAGCTATTGTTAGTAGAGGATAATTGTTTGAAACACTTTGCAGGCAAGGCCAATGGCCAATGTAAGAATATAATTCCAAACAGCTTCGTACAACTAGATTAATTGAAAACAAGAACACGATAGGGTAACCTCATCATAAAAACTACATGCAAATTACTTATTACCCCAACTTTGTGTTGTGCACAGATATGTATTATGTCTTTCATGCTATTGACAACCTCTGAAATCTGTCAAGCTTTGTAGTAAGTAATATATTGGTTGAGAAAATACATAGCATAACAAATAAGAGGTTTTGTCTATAGCACTGAACACTGTACATACACTTTCAGGTAGTATTTAATATCATACCTGCAAACATCTCACATATCTTTTAGAAAAACCCAAGTGATTCAGCGATTGCAACTCCAAAATTTGTGGAAGCTGGCACCATGCTGTCAATACCCTGATTCAAAATAAACATTACATTAGGCTTTGAAGCTTGAGTCTAGTGTCATTGTAATTGTTTGTTACCTAGATGTGATATAGACTGTGTTGGGTCTATTAATGTCTAAGTTCAAGAGGGGAGGGGTGAATTGAACATATAAAATTTTCGCAAACACAAACTGTTTTCAGTATATCAGAGGTAAAAGAACAGATTGATTTTAGAATGAATAGATTGATTCTTCAAAACAGACTGACACAAACAGAACTGCACCAGATTGGGATTAAGATCAAATAGTGAAAGATAGCTAAATCAGATTGGTTCACTTTTAACAGTTTTGAAGAACACACTATACCAAAAGAACAATCAAATTATTCAACACAAAGCTTTAAAGGCAATGAATCTTTAACATGAATTTTATGAAGAAAACTGTTAGTTCTTAATTCAATTACAAACTTATATTCAAAAGATTTGTTTATGATTAGAGAATTTTTCCAGATTAAGATGAACAGTTTTTACTAAGCCCAAAATTAACAAATTTGATTTCAAATGAACAGATTTCGTTCTTGACAAAATTAAGCAAAAACCAAAAACAAATGTAGGGATGGGAAGAAAAGTACGAGAGAATTTTTATACTGGTTCACTCATCAAGAGCTACGTCCAGTTCAACTTACTCCAAGGTGGAATCCACTAAACATATACAATCAATTACAACATAGACAACAGTTCTTGAACCCTACAAGAACTTCAACAAGCAAGGCTGAAAAACACTATTTCAACACACCTTGCACTCCAAGAAACACTATCAAAGAGTGACTAACACTTACACCTATTTCAAGAATGAATAAGGGAAAGATTACACCTGAAAGTATGATGCAAGAACATAAACCAGTTGTTCTATTTGCTTCAAGACAACACCAACACCTTCATCCAGCACAAGGTTCTTTAAGAACAAGCACACATGTATTTTCCTATTGAAAAACCTTTGCAAAACCTTTTCAATTCTCTTTTTCACACAAGGAATGTTTTATCTCTGTTAAACTGTGATTGCTCAGCACCCTTCCATGTGAAAAAAAATAACTTTTCTCTATATAGAAAACAGTTCTTAACTACTTTTCAAAAAACAGTTGAAAATCTGTTATGAAAACAAAAGATTCAGTTTAAAACTAAACAAATTTATTTTAGGAAAACTGCCAACTCAGCTAACTGAAATAACTGACTGAGTTGTACCTTTGGTGCCCTAACCAACTTTCCAAAATCCTTTCAGCAAACCAAAAATAAACCTATTCTTTTACAGAGAAACAAATTTATTTTAGGAAAACTGTCAACTCAGCTAACTGAAATAATTGACTGAGTTGTACCTTTGGTGCCCTAACCAACTTTCGAAAATCCTTTCAGCAAACCAAAAATAAACCTATTCTTTTATAGAGAAACAAATTTATTTTTGTGCAATATCTTGATTTTTGAGAAAAACTCTAAAAAACTTTTGGAAAAACCTTTAACCACTTCAAGTGCTTGATCTAACCTTGACTAGGCATCTAGGGCATGTCATGTACCAAAAGGCAACCTTACACATACACAAGCCTAAATACAAGATCATCTAAACCCATTACAAACTTCAAAGCAAACTAGCTATTTTCTACATCAAACACCCACTAAAACTAGGTAGAGAAGAAGCTTCATCCTTCTTCAACAATCTCCCCCTGTTTGATGGAGACAAATACCCTTTGCTTTGCATAGCTTTGAAGAAAGATCATGATCAATAACCTATATAACACTAGATACCAAAACAAATACAAGAGCTTTTAGATATTAAAACAGAATGTAATTGTACCGTCCCGTCCCCGGGCGTTGACCAAAGTCAAAGTCAAAGTCAATGCTAAGTCAAAGTCAACATATGGTGGGACCCCTTAAGAAAGAAAGTCAACAGATTGATCGCTTAAGGCGTCGCCAAGCTGGGGCGTTGCCAAGCTGAGGCGTCGCCAAGATTGAGACATCGACAGTGTTACCCCCCGATACCCATGGGTAGGAAAGACCGTGGAGGGGGCGACACCACGAGAGGCCTCAGTACTTCAGAACAGTAATAAAGAAAAGAGACAGGTGGCTTCAAGGCCATAGTTCTAGTACCAATAAGGAGTAACCTGACTTGTGAAGTACCCACGCCACCTCTGGGAGACCCCTGGGACAGATACAACCCATGAGAGGGCCACGCCCAGGGGTGAACCATGTGCATGGTACGAGAGAAAGATAGATACACTCTTAGGGCAAGTGACTAGAGGTTGGGGCGCATGAGTTGGCACCCAAAAAGTCTCCCCTTGCGCCAGATGCACTTCGAGGAAGGAGGACTTACACGATGGATTATCTTTAAGTTGGGTTACGACACTGTAAGGCCCTCCATAGAGAATATCGATCAAGTCAGAAGAACACATGACAGTAAGTACCGAATCATCAGGGTGTACACGTTGCCCTGAAAGTTTGCTAAGGTACGCGTTTATTTAGCTTACGCTTTGAACACTTTAAAGCACTTTAAACGCTTTAAATTATTTGAACGTTTTAAACGCGTTGAACGTTTTTAAGCGCCTTAAATGCGCTTTAAGACGCTTTAAATGCTTTAGACGTTTAAAAGGAGCTTTAGGCGTTTGAGACAAGGGGAGGAAAGTGAGAGACTCAGATTTACACAGACACTCTCTAGTTGCTTGCTCGCACACCCACTGTACACACTGGCAATTAGGGAAAAAGGCATCAGTTATTTAGTTACGCAGTTATTTTGACCACCTTCAGAGCATCCAGTCACGGTGTTCCGATATGGAGGTGTGTCACACTTGATGTTTCTCGCCAACTGACTTGATCGTCGGAGTGCAAACGGCCGCGAGGGCGCCCCTTTGTCCACTTCTTTTCAGGTACTCACAGACGGTGCAGAACGAAGGTGCCCTAGCTCACGAGGACAAGCCATGCACGAAGACGCATCCGGTCAACCGGCGAGAACATTTGGCGCCCACCGTGGGGCCGATTTAAAACGTCAGTCCCATCACAAGTTCAGTTTTCAGTTTCCAGTTCTCAAGACACTTTCTCTAAGACTTATCCAAGACCCACCGTTCGTCGCGAACCTGGGGCAGTTGTACCAAGTGCTCTGGGTTCAGTTCATTTCCTTTGGAGTTACACGACAGTCAGAAAGATTTCCAGAAACCGCAAAAGATGAGACCCACAAGGCAAGGTTCAAAACGCGCAGGGAGTGATGACCTAACCATGCAGCAGGTCATGGACATGGTGCAGGGGTTGCAGGAAGCGATGGTTGCGTCAAAAGTGGAGCAAGAACGCATGCAAGCGGAGCTCGCGACATCTCAGGCGAGGAATGAAGAGCTCCACCGCACAAATGAGGAGTTGCGCCACGGATGGCGCGACATAGAGGAGCCTGAGCAGTTTACTCCACCAAGGGGGGTTTCTCACACTGTTCTCACAGCCAATTCTGGGAACATTAGGCGCGGTCATGATGGTTGAACGACCACTCATTTCAGATACGCCGATGGAAGAGGTATCCAAGGGGGGCTCACCCATGGAGAAAATAGCGGAGGAGGCTTCGTCTGAAGAAGCCAATGAGGCGACGACTATGAGTGAAGGTAGCGAACCGGTAGACAATGTGGTAGAGAGACAAATTGGCGGCAGGATATTCAAGCTAGGGCGCTTGTTGAGCCAGGAGGAGCAGGATGAAGTGGCAGCAGTGATTGGACGCCACCTAGATGCGTTCGCATGGTCCGCCTCAGACATGCCAGGCATCGACCCAGACTTTTTGTGCCACCATCTCACCATGTACGCCAAGGTTCGCCCCATACGACAGAGGAGGAGGAAGTTCAACGAGGAAAGGTGCCTCGTAGTAAAGGAAGAAACGCAGAAGTTGTTAAGTGCTGGGCACATCCAGGAGATACAATACCCTGAGTGGCTGGCCAACGTCGTCCTGGTGAAGAAAGCGAATGGGAAGTGGAGAATGTGCGTCGACTTCACAGATTTGAACAAAGCGTGCCCCAAAGATTCATACCCACTGCCCAGCATCGACGCATTGGTGGACAACACCTCAGGCTGCAAGATGCTGAGTTTCTTGGATGCATTCTTAGGTTACAATTAGATCAAGATGCATCCCAGGGATGAAAGCAAAACGACGTTCATGACAGAGACATGCAGTTACTGTTACAAGGTGATGCCATTTGGGCTAAAGAACGCAAGCGCCACCTACCAGAGGCTAATGGACAAGGTCCTTGCTTCCATGCTGGGGAGGAACGTGAAGGCCTACGTAGATGACAGGGTGGTGACCTCACGAGAGAGAGGGCAGCACGCAGCAGATCTGGAAGAGCTATTTGCTACCATATCGAAGTATCGCCTCAAGCTGAACCCCGAGAAGTGTGTCTTCGGGGTTGAGGCAGGTAAGTTCTTAGGTTTTATACTGACAGAGAGAGGGATAGAGGTGAACCCTGATAAGTGTGCAGCTATTACTGCCATGAGGAGCCCAACCTCAGTGAAAGAAGTACAGCAGCTGACTGGGCAGATGGCAGCTTTGTCAAGGTTCGTATCTGCTGGAGGTGAGAAGGGCCACCCCTACTTTCAGTGCCTCAAGAGGAATAGCTGGTTTGCATGGACAGATGAGTGCGAGGCAGCGTTCCTCAAGTTAAAGGAGTACTTGGCGACGCCACCGGTGCTCTGCAAGCTACGGGTAGGCGTCCCCCTTCGTTTGTACTTCGCCGTGACTGAGTGGGCTATCAGTTCTGTGCTGGTCCAGGAGCAGGACCAAGTGTAGAGGCCCATCTACTTTGTCAGTAAGGCTTTGCAGGGCCCAGAGTCGAGGTACCAGTAGTTGGAGAAGGCGGCGCTGGTAGTAGTGTTCTCGGCCAGGAGGCTCCGCCACTATTTTCACAGCTTCACAGTGGTGGTGATGACAAACCTCCCCATTCAGAAGGTACTTCAGAAGCCAGATGTAGCTGGAAGGATGGTTCGCTGGGCGGTGGAGTTGTCCGAGTTTGATATTCAGTACGAGCCTAGGGGATCCATCAAAGGGCAAGTCTACGCAGAACTCTCACCAGGAGGCGCCCAAGAGATGGAGTTAGGATCACAATGGTCCCTCTCAGTGGATGGGTCCTCCAATCAACAGGGGAGTGGCGCGAGGATAGTTTTGGAAGGACCTAACGGGGTGCTGATCGAGTAGGCCCTACGCTTCGCCTTCAAAGCAAGCAATAACCAAGCTGAATACGAGGCGCTGATAGCTGGAATGCTCTTGACCAAAGAGATGGGCACGTAGAGTCTCGTGGTGAAGAGTGATCCACAGTTGGTCACAGGAAAGGTGACTGGGGAGTACCATGCAAAGGACCCGCAGATGGCGGCATATCTGAAGTATGTCCAGGTGTTGAAAAGAGCGCTCGTCGCCTTTGGCTGGTGCATGTCCCAAGAGAACAGAATGCCAGAGCTGACCTGCTAGCCAAGCTGGCCAACTCAGGCAAGGGGGGAGGCAGAGGACAGTCATCCAGGAAACGCTCAAAGCGCCGCGAAGGTTCGTGGAAGATAACAGGGTGGATGTTCTCCACATTAGCACAGCAAGAGGAAAGCTAAGGAGCCATCGCTCCTTGACCCAAGATACGGCAAGGACACCCCGCATTAGCACATATGTGGCCTCGCCCGGAGAAGAAAACCAGACGCAGGTATGTGCCTTGGAAGAGGGAGACACATGGATGACACCCTATAGGCGATATATTGCAGATGGGATCCTCCCAGCAGAGCCTGGAGAGGGAAAGAGGATAAAAAAGAATTTTGTAAGGTATACTCTCGTGGATGGAGTGCTGTTCAGGCACGGGTTCACGCACCTAATTCTGACATGTGTGAGTGGCGAGGAGTGTATGAGGATCATGTCAGAACTCCATGAGGGAATTTGCGGAAGTCATGTGGGAGGAAGATCATTAGCTTCGAAGGTGATTCGCACAGGGTTTTATTGGCCCTCGATAAGGGAAGATTTGTAAGATACGCCCAACGATGCAAGCAGTGCCAGATGCATGCTGACTGGCATAAGGCGCCTCCAGAGGAGTTGGGATCGATTCACAGCCCATGGCCCTTCCACACATGGGGAATCGACATTCTGGGACCTTTCCCCCTGGCGATAAGGCAGATGAAGTACTTGATAGTAGCCATCGAGTACTTCACGAAGTGGATAGAAGCAGAACTGGTGGCCCAAATCACTGCACATAAGGTACAACACTTTGTGTGGAAGAATATTGTGTATCATTTCGGAGTGCCAAGGCGTCTCATTTCAGATAATGGCACTCAGTTTGCGAGCCAACAGTTGGGGAAGCTGTGTGCAGAGGTAGGAATCAAGCAAGTGTTTGCATCAATCGAACACCCCCAGACGAATGGGTAGGTAGAATCAGCAAATAGAGTTTTGCTGAGGGGGTTGAAGAGAAGATTAGAGAAAGCCAAAGGGCCGTGGGCAGAAGAAGTGCCAAGGATCGTGTGGGCTTACCACACCACTCCTCAATCTTCCACCATGGAGACACCTGACAGCCTAGTATACGGGTCAGGCGCTATGATCCCAGTAGAGATCCACGAGAGTTTTCCGCGTTTCCTAGGTTTTGTGGTAGAAGAATCCAATGAAGAAAGAAAGGTAAACCTAGACCTGTTAGACGAGGTCAGAGAAGAGGCGAGAATAAAGGCTGAGGTCGTGAAGAGAAGAGTGGAGCGCCAGTACAACTCTAAGGTGAAGCGGCGACAATTCCAAGTTGGTGACCTGGTCCCTGAGTAAGGGTTAAGGGATTCCTTCGGGACGCCCCCTCCTCAGGTATGAATAGCTAGCCCCGGTGTCAGATGTTAGACATAAGTTATAATCCGGGCGCCTAGTCCTTGAGCAGGGGTTAAGGGATTCCTTCGAGACACCCCCTCCTCGGGTATGAATAGCTAGCCCCGGTGTCTGATGTTTAGACACCTCGCGAGGAAGTGGCGGGGGGCGTTTCCTTCGAGCGTGGGCATCAGACAGTAAGAAGTTACGGAGCAGTGGAGAACCAGGTCACTTGGTGTTTTTAGACACCCTGAGGACGATACGGCGCTGCTGTGCCAGGCCTCTCCGCAGGCGTGGGCACCAAGCGCACAGAGATAAGGGCTAAGTTGCCTTGGTGTTTTAGACACCTCATGGACGATACGACGCTGTTGTATAGGCCTCTCCATGGGCGTGGGCACCAAAAGCGTGACTTTTGTCCCGAGGGTTTAGACACGCTGAGAACACCCAGAGTAGGTCTCTCCTCGAGCGTGGACACCCAGTACAGGTAAGATAAGTCCTCCACGCCCTCAAGCAATGTTGAGGCCATAGAACAGATAAGTCCTCCCTCGCCCTCGAGCGATGTTGAGGCCCTAGAGACGAACAGGTAAAGTCCTCCCCACCTAGGAGCGATGGCGAGGCCAGAAAAGAGATGAGACCCCCTTCTTAATCTTAAGCGATGATAAAGCTAGCAATGCCTTTTCCGCAGTAAGTACCTGGGGACTCAAGACAAGTAAGTAAAGGTCGAGTTGAAAATTTTTTCCAAGTTCAGAAGGCAAGAGAAATTCTAAGAGTAAGGAAGAAGGTCACGTGCTACCTAAAGAGTTAAAGCCAAAAGCGATGAAGAGATGTATCGAGGGTAACACATTCGATATGGTAAAGAAAACAGAAGCAGATAAAAGTGCAAGGAAGGTTGAGATCGCACGAGAATTTAAAGGCGACGTTCGAATAACATTCAAGCAAATAAAGTTAAGTGTCAGAATTACAAGTATAGTTTAAAGTATTGTAAATACAAATTTACAAGCAAGATAGAAGTCTATTGAGGGCAGTTCATTCTCCAAGGTCGAGGGGCACCACCTTCCCGTCAACGATATGATTGCCAGGGTCGCAGTTGGAAGTATTGATCCCTGGGTTCTCACATGTGGCTTGGGCCAGAGCCTCTTTGAAACCCTCATCAAAGGTTCCGACCATATCGTCGAGGAGGCCTCGGTTGGCTTTCTCCAACTCCTCGATCTTGGAGTCCTTGGTCGCTAGCTGCTTTTCCAAGAATTCCTTCTCCACCTGAAGCTTGTTCGCTTCAGCTTGAGATTTGTCATGTTCAGCTTGGAGAAGGCTGAGAGCTTCTGTCTTTGAAGCTAGCTCCCCCTCAACTTCGTTCAGCTTCACCCCAAGGGCCTTAGAGGATTCAGCCACCTCCCTCAGATTAGCCACCTCAGGCCTGCAGAGGGGCCATGGAGCCCAGAAGGTCGGCGTGCTTCTGGTCAGCCTCGCGCAGCCTCAGGGTGGCCGCTTCCTCCACTTTTCAGGTCTCCGCTAGGGAGGCTCGGTATGCATCCTCCAGCATCAGCTTTTCTTCCTTCAGGGTGGCCACCTCTCGCTTGAGAGCCTGAAGGGTTTGCATCTCGATGGCCTTGGTTTTTGCTTGTGCGCGGCAATCGAGTGCAATAGCCAGGAAGGCCCCCATGTAGTAGGGCATACCTTCCTTCTTAGCTTCGCCAGAAGAGCTTCCAGGCGACCTCTCGTTGAATCCCCTCATCAGTTGCATGATTGTGGGGGGAATCGTCAAGACCTTTGGGGCGAGAGCTCGTGCAACAGTTTGTGTTGGTGGGGGTGTGGATTCTGCCCCCTCCTCTTGGGCTACTTGTGGTGGGGGAGATGTGGCGCTGGGAGGGTTGTCCCTCAGCGACTCTCCATGTTGGGGGGAGGCAGATCGTAAGGAGATGACCTTGTTGGTCCTCCTCCTCTTGAAGACTTGCCCCTCGCCGGAGTCTTCGTCATCAGAGGGGGCCACAAGAACACCCTTTCCCTTGTCAAGGGGGGCTGGGGTAGAGGTACGGGCCACAGCCAGTGGGACTGCGGCAAGGGGTGGAGATGAGTTGGTTGTTTGGGTGGTGTGAGGTGAGTTGGTTGTTTGGGTGGTATGTGGTGAAGTTGGACTTTGCGGGTCAACCATTGGGGTGACGGAGGCGCCAACAGATATTGCCTTGGGGCGAGCCTTCAAGGTCTTGGCCAGTGCGATACGCCTCGATGAGTCCATCACTGATGCTGCACCAAACAAACGAAAGAGCAAAGGGTTAGAACTAATACCAGTCAAAGGCACATACAACACATACAGGAATTTGGACCAGACAAACAGCACATACAACAATCAGAGAAAGCACATTAAGAGGCGAATATAAAGAAGATAAGTAAAGGCGTAGATTTCCCTACCGAAGTACTCAGAAAGGGCGTTCGCGTTAAACTCGCAAGCTATGAGCTTCAAGGTGCTAAAGACGACTCTCAGGCCGGCTAAGGCCACGCATACCTCTTTATCAGCAGAGGATAGTTCGTCCAAAGATTTGGGCTTGATCAGCTTGGGCTTTTCCACCCAATACAGGGGAAAGCCATCCAGGGTTGTGGGGTTGTGTTTGTTTGCACACACCCTGAAGAATTGGCCCTTCCATCCCTTGTATGAGTTCTGGAAAAGGGTGAGGAGTATCCTACCAGCGACTCCAGAAAAGCTCACCCAGAGGCTTTTCCCTTGTTTCTTCACCTCAAAGAAGTGGAGGAAGACGTCCACTGAGGGTAGGAGGCCCAAGTACCCGCACAGAATCTCGAAGGTCTTGATGAATGCCCAGCTGTTGGGGTGTAGCTGGGTAGGGGCTGTGTTGATTTCGGTAAGCAGCTCCCTCTCAAAGGCTGTAAAAGGAAGGCACAGACCGACGCGTTTGAACACCGTTTGGTAAAGAAAGAAAAAGAGTTTCCCACCGTTGGACATCCCGTCCACGCAGACCGGCTCCCTAGGGGTCCCGTGGCGAACGAAGATGTGGGAATCGTGGCTACTGCAGAAGGCATTGAAATTGTATAGTCATGGGTCACCCTGGTGGTCCTCCACGTCTTCAATGGTGGTTAAGGATGTGCACTCAGCTAAGAGTTCGTCAGAGGCCCAAGGGTAGAGGGCCTTATAGTTGACCCTTGGGGGCCAAATGTTCCCGCCGGTTGACCGGATGCGTCTTCGTGCATGGCTTGTCCTCGTGAGCTAGGGCACCTTCGTTCTGCACCGTCTGTGAGTACCTGAAAAGAAGTGGACAAAGGGGCGCCCTCGTGGCCGTTTGCACTCCGACGCTCAAGTCAGCTGGCGAGAAACATCAAATGCGACACACCTCCGTATCGGAACTCCGTGACTGGATGTTCTGAAGGTGGTCTAATCACTGAGTAACTAATACTGTGCTTCCCTAATTGCCAGTGCGTACAGTGGGTGCGGGAGCAAGCAACTAGAGAGTGTCTGTGTAAAACTGAGAACTGAATCCCCTCGTCCCGAACGTCTCAAGCCCCTTTTAACGTCTAAAGCATTTAAAGTGTCTTAAAGCGCATTTAAAGCGTCTTAAAGCGCATTTACGTCGCTTAAAACGTTCAACACGCCTAAAACGTTCAAAGCATTTAAAGCGTTTAAAGTGCTTTAAAGCGTTCGGAACGTAAACTAAATTAAAGCGCGTACCTTAGCAAACCTTCAGGGCAATGTGTACACCCTGATGATTCAGTACTTACTGCCATGTGTTCTTCTGACTTGATCGATATTCTCCGTGGAGGGCCTTATATCGTCGTAGCCCAACTTAGGGATAATCCATCGTGTAAGTTCTCCTTCTTCGAAGTGAATCTGGCGCAAGGGGTGACTTTTTGGGTGCCAACTCATGCGCCCCAACCTCTAGTCACTTGCCCTGGGAGTGTATCTACCTTTCTCTCGTACCATGCACGTGGTTTGCCCCTGGGCGTGGCCCTCTCATGGGTCGTATCTGTCCCAGGGGTCTCCCAAAGGTGGCGTGGGTACTTCACAAGTCAGGTTACTCTTCTCTGGTACTAGAACTATGGCCTTGAAACCACCTGTCTCTTTTCTTTATTATTTTTCCGAGGCATTGAGGCCTCTCGAGGTGTCGCCCCCTCCACGGTCTTTCCTACCTGTGGGTATCAGGGGATGACACCGTCAATGTCTTATCCTGGCGACGCCTTAACCCGGCGACGCCTAAACCTGGCGACGCCTCTCCTTGGCGATGCCTCACCGTGGCGACGCCCATGCCTGGCGATGCCCATGCCTGGCGACGCCTCAAGCGGTCAACCTGTATATTGACATTTGACTTAGCGTTGACTTTGACTTTGACTTTTGTCAACGCCCGGGAACGGGACGGTACACAAGCCCCCCAGTCTGGAGCTGATACTTGTTCTCAGCTAAAAGACTAAGGCCTCGTCCTACTGTCCACGTGGCACTCTGATGACGTTACATTCTCTGCGCCAGAGATGTGACGCCTTAAGTTGCGCTTTAATCTTTCAACACGTGGCACGATCTTATGGCTGAGGATGCGTGTCGTTAGCGCTTCTTGAGTTAACTTTATATCTTTCAAAAACGCGCGCTCAAGGCACTGTTCCATCATTTTTAATACTCTCTGCACTGTTCATCTTCCCTGCGATCCTCGCGACTCTTGCACTCTTCCTCTTCGTGAAAGCTTACATTTTTTCAACCTTAAACCATAAAGGTATGGTTTTTCTACTCTGATCGCCTTTATGCTTTACAACACTGCTATTACGACTGCCTGGGACTATTTATATTCATACATTTCTGTGTTCTTCTCCTCCACTTCTCTGTTTTCCCCTTTCTGAACTGCTCGTGTGGGTAGGGGTTTTCTTAGGGTTTCTTTCTTCCCCTTTCTGTATTAACCCTATTCACTGAACCCTTTTCCTTTCTTCCTTCTTCAACTTTTCTTCAAATCATGGCGCGTACAAAAACGACGTCCAATCCCCCCCCACAGGTCAACTATAAGGCCCTTTATTCACGGGCTCCCGAAGAGTTGCTCGAAGAGTGCTCTAGTCTCACCACCATGAAGGCCTAGTGGGACCATATCGAAGGGTCAAGGGTCTATCAGCATCGTGCCTTCGCGAGGAGGCACGACGAAGATATTACTGTGCTCCCCTACATCCCAAGCGAGCCTGTGTGTGGAGACGACCAGGTTGCTCAGATTTTGAAGTCCAAAGGAGGGGCTTCGGCGAAGGGAGTTGGGGAGTCCCTAACTCCAGCCTCTGAGACAACCCCCTCCTCTCCCAACCCTTGCCCCCAACCCTCAACGACTGCATCAACTCCACCAGCCCTTCCTTTTCCTAACCAACCTCTAAACTCATCACCTCCCATCGAGGCCATGCCTCTTGCTTTAGCCGAGGCTGATGCTCCATCAGCCCCCCTTGATAAAGGGAAAAGGGTGGTAATAGTGCCCTTTGATGACGATGAAGACTCCACTGAGGGGAAAGTCTTCAAGCGACAAAGGACAACCCAACCTGCCCCTCAGCCTGCCGTCTCTGCCACTTCCTCCTCTCATGGGGCAGAATCTATGAGGGATGACCCCCCAAGCGCCTCCTCACCTCCTCAATCTAGAGCTTTGGAGGGTGGGGCCGAAGCGAAGGCTGCATCTGTTCCCCCACCCGCTCCAGAGTTCCCCTCGCCCATTCGAGACTCACTGAGAGGCTACCTGGAGAGAGTGTCTCCGCGTGGCCAACCTGAAGCGCCCAAACAAGAGGGCATATATTACTACATGGGTGCCTTCATGGCTTGCGCCCAACAATGGCGTGAGCAGGCCAGGGCCAAAGCTATTGAAGTCTCCACTCTTCAAGCGCTGGAGAAAAAGGTCGCCTCCCTGATAGAGAGGAAAGAGAAGTTGGCACGCCACTGGGAGCGTCAAGAAGACGCATATAAGACCTCTCTGAGGGTGGCACAAGAAGCAAAAGAGGAGGCTAGTAAACGACTGCACGAGGTGGCGCAAGCTAACGCCGAACTCCTCGATCAAGTGGTGCCCCTTCGTGCTAAGGTTGCAGATCTGGAAGACGCAGCGAAGGCTTCTGAAGCACATCAGAAAAAACTTGAAGCCCAATGCGTTGACCGAGAGCAAAAACTTGGGAAAACTAAGGGGGAGCTAGCCGCAAAGACCGAAGCATTCCTTCTTCTCCAAGCTGAGAATGGTAAGCTCCAAGCTGATGTAAGCAAGCTTCAGGTGGAGAAGGAGTTTCTAGACAAGCAGCTAGCCACCAACGACTCCAGGATTGAAGAGTTGGGGACGTCCAACAAAGAACTGCTCGAGGATATGGCTAACACTTTTGAGGAGGGATTCAAGGAGGCTCTGGCCCAAGCCACGTGCGAAAACCCGGAGATCAACACCTCAAACTGCGATCCCGGCCACCAGATCGTCGAGGGGAAGGTAGTGCCCCTCGACCTTGGGGAATGAACTGCTCTTGATTAACCTTCTTTTTGTAAATATGTATTTTCCAACCTTTTACAATATTTTGAACTTCATCTGTAATTCTCACACTTAATCTCACCTATTTAAATGCCATTTGTTGAATTCCGTCTTTACATACTCTACTCGTGTGCTTTTAACTTCTCTTGTTCTTTCGTATGTTTCTACTTTCTTTACTACATTGAGTGTGTTATCTCCCCTACATCTCTTCAATGCTTTGATTATAACTCTTTAGGCAGCACGCGACCTTCTCTCTTTACTCTTCCCTTCTGAGTCGCGGTGCCTACCCTTCTACTGCTCTCTTAACCTAGAACTTCACTCAGCCTTCATATTTGCTAGGAATCTTCCTCATGAAGGCGTCGCCTGCCTCGTCATTAAAGGAGGATTTAACTTTGCGCGTTCTTCTTATCTTTGGTAACTCGTGTTTTCATGCTTCTTCTTCTTCTTGCTCTTTACTTACTTGACTTGAGTCCCGAGGCACTTGCTGCCAAGGGCATTACTGGCCTTTTCATCGCCTCAAGAAGAAAAAGGGTCTCTTCTCTTTCTGGCCTCGACATCGCTCAAAGGCGAAAGAGGACTTGATCTCTTCTACGGCCTCAACATCGCTCGAGGGCGAGGAAGGCTTATCTGTTCATCTGGGGCTTTGACGTCGCTCGAGGGCGAGGAGGACTTATCTCACCTGCACTGGGTGTCCACGCTCGAGGAGAGACCTGCTCTGGGTGTCCTCAGCGTGTCTAAACACTTGGGACAAAAGTCGAGCTTCGGTGCCCACGCCCATGGAGAGGCCTATACAATAGCGTCGTATCATCCATGGAGTGTATAAACACCAATGCAACTTGGCCCTTATCTCTTCGTGCTTGATGCCCACGCCTAAGGAAGGGCCTGCTACAACAGCGCCGTATCGTCCTCAGGGTGTCTGAAAACACCGAGGCGACCTGGTTCTCCACTGCTCCGAAACTTCTTACTGTCTGATGCCCACGCTCGAAGGAAACGCCCCTGCCACTTCCTTGCGAGGTGTCTAAGCATCAGACACCGGGGCTAGCTATTCATACCCGAGGAGGGGGCGTCCCGAAGGAATCCCTTAATCCCTGCTCGAGGACTAGGCGCCCGGATTTTAACTTATGTCTAACATCTGACACCGGATCTAGTTATTCATACCTGAGGAGGGGGCGTCCCGAAGGAATCCCTTAACCCCTGCTCAAGGACTAAGCGCCCGGTTTTTAACTTATGGCTAACATCTGTTACTAGGGCTAGCTATTCATACCTTAGGAGGGGGCGTCCCGAAGGAATCCCTTAACCCCTGCTCAAGGACTAGGCACCCGATTTTTAACTTATACTGAACATACCTGTCGTCTTGATCTATGGGTATGAGCATGTGCTCCAGCTACTTGCTCTGAATTTGACGTTTGCTTCCTTATCTGGCGACGCTTACACTGGGCGATTCCTCAGTTTGGTGACGCCTCATCTTGGCGACGTCTCTTCTTGGCGACGCATCATCTTGGTGGCGCCTTATCTAGGCGACGCCCACGCCTGGCGACGCCTTGATCCTTTATCTTTAGTTTCTTTAATCTTTGATCTTACATTGTGTGAAAGGGAAAAGCTGAGACATAGTTTTCTTGAACCTCTTTCCTTTATTTTTGGGTGACCTCATTAAAATCCCCCCGGAGGGAAAAAAGAGTGTCCCCTTTACAACTCAACTGAAATAAAACTTTAAATTTGCTGCATTCCAACTGCGTAGGATGGTGCTTCCTTCTAGAGTCTCTAGATTGTACGAACCATTTCCCTTGGCTTCGGTCACTCTGAAGGGCCCGGTCCACTTGGGAGACAACTTATTCTCCAATTCATACGGATGGGCCTTCCTCATGACCAGGTCACCAACTTGGAAATGTCGCTGATGAGCATATATTTATTCACACTCACTAACCTTATTCATAGATTATTGGACTATAATAATAAATAAATCCATTGTTTTAATTAATATTCTTATAATTGGGTTTATTTGGGCCTTAACTATTATTATTGTTAATTTTGTCTTTTTAGAGTAAATTATCTAGAGGAAGCATCTACCTTTGTGAATGGGCCAAATATGCAAAAGTCCAAGTTGCTTCTTGAACCAAAACAGAAAAAATATTCTGAGGAGAAGAAAGAGAAAATAAAAGCTACAAGATTCCAGAAACAGAATTGGAAGCAAATCTTCTGCAAAATAAAAAGAATTATGGAAAGTAAAACTGTTTAGAAAATCTAAACTGCAATATTTTCACAAGATCTTTGGAGCAGAAAAGCCTATAAAAGGACACAAGCATCAAGGAGAAAAGAGAGAGCTTCATAGGGTTTTCTTAGTTTATTTTCTTCTTTGTAATTCTTTTGTTTTGCCTCCGCATGGAAGGCTAAACCATTTTGGTTGATTCCTCTGTAATTTCCCATTGAGCTCTGAGGTTTCGTTCAATAAAAGTTTCTATTTTTAATTCTCTATAGCAGTTGTTTTTATTGTCTAATCTCCTGGAAAACTAGTTTTTGTGAGAGGTTGTACTTGAACGCATGATTGAGAGTCTTCCTTATCTTAAACTTTGGTTTCTTAGTTAGTTCGCATCGTTCTAATTAATTTCTTGGGCGCATGATTCAAGAGAGAGGAGGTAAGCATTCCCATGGAGTATACGCATGGAACAAAGTGGGTATTGATTAAACTAGTAGACGCATGCTTTACTGGTGAGTTTCAGTTGAATTAGATCGGCGCATGTTCAATCTGGTTTAGCTCTGTTGGAGGATTGAGAAAAGATTAATCTTTAGAGAACCTGTGAAGAATTCAATGGTGGAAGAACTTGGGATCAACCGCTTTTTATTTGCTATTTTAATATCTTTTATATTTTTTGCACAACTATCTCAAACCCCCTTTTCATCTTTATTGTTATTGCTAACTTTTATTGCTTGCAGATAGATTTTAAACCCTGATCAACTGATTTTACTATTGGATTCGTTGGGAGACGACTTGGGGACATTTGTCCACGATTATACTATCATCTCTCTAGTGTTAGACAAGTCTACGCTAGAATCATATTAATTTGACAGCAAAACGACAGCTATCAGTCGCCGCTTCACCTTAGAGCTGTATTGATGCTCCACTCTCCTCTTCACGGCCTCAGCCTTTATTCTCGCCTCTTCTCTGACCTCGTCTAACAGGTCTAGGTTCACCTTTCTTTCTTCATTGGATTCTTTTGCCACAAACCCTAGGAAACGCGGAGAACTCTCGTGGATCTCTACTGGGATCATAGCGTCTGACCCGTATACTAGGCTGTCAGGTGTCTCCATGGTGGAAGATTGAGGCGTGGTGCGGTAAGCCCACACAATTCTTGGCACTTCTTCTGCCCATGCTCCTTTGGCTTTCTCTAATCTCCTCTTCAACCCCCTCAGCAAAACTCTATTTGATGATTCTACCTGCCCATTCGTCTGGGGGTGTTCGACTGAAGCAAACACTTGTTTGATTCCTACCTCTGCACACAGCTTCCCCAACTGTTGGCTCACAAACTGAGTGCCATTATCTGAAACGAGACGCCTTGGCACCCCGAAACAACACACAATGTTCTTCCACACGAAGTGTTGTACCTTATGTGCTGTGATCTGGGCCACCGGTTCTGCTTCTATCCACTTCGTGAAGTACTCAATGGCTACTATCAAGTACTTCATCTGCCTTATCGCCAGGGGGAATGGTCCCAGAATGTCGATTCCCCATGTGTGGAAGGGCCATGGGCTGTGAATCGATCTCAATCCCTCTGGAGGCGCCTTATGCCAGTCGGCATGCATCTGGCACTGCTTGCATCGCTGGGCGTATCTTACATAGTCTTCCCTCATCGAGGGCCAATAAAATCTTGCGCGAATCACCTTCGAAGCTAATGACCTTCCTCCCACATGACTTCCACAAATTCCCTCATGGAGTTCCGACATGATCCTCGTACACTCGTCACCACTCACACATGTCAAAATTGGGTGCGTGAACCCATGCCTAAATAGCACTCCATCCACAAAAGTGTACCTTACAAAATTCTTTTTTATCCTCTTTCCCTCTCCAGGCTCTGCTGGGAGGATCCCATTTGCAATATACCGCTTATAAGGCGTCATCCACGTGTCTCCCTCTTCGAAAACACATACCTGCGCCTGCTTTTCTTCTTCGGGCGAGGCCGCATATGTGCTAATGCGGGGTGTCCTTGCCGTGTCTTGGGTCAAAGAGCGATGGGTCCTTAGCTTTCCTCTCGCTGTGCTAATATGAAGAACATCTACCCAATTATCTTCCACGAACCTTCGTGGCGCTTTGAGCGTTTCCTGGATGACTGTCCTCTGCCTTCCCCCCTTGCCTGAGCTGGCCAGCTTGGCAAGCAGGTCAACTCTGGCATTCTGTTCTCTTGGGACATGCACCAGCTCAAAAGCGACGAACACTCCTTTCAACACCTGAACATACTTCAGATAGGCCGTCATCTGCGGGTCCTTTGCCTGGTACCCCCCAATCACCTGCCCTATGACCAACTGTGAATCGCTCTTTACCACGAGACTCTGTGTGCCCATCTCTTTGGCCAAAAGCATTCCAGCTATCAGCGCCTCGTATTCAGCTTGGTTATTGCTTGCTTTGAAGGCGAAGCGTAGGGCCTGCTCGATCAGCACCCCGTTAGGCCCCTCCAAAACTATTCCCGTGCCACTCCCCTGTTGGTTGGAGGACCCATCCACTGAGAGCAACCACTGTGATCCTAACTGTGATCCTAACTCCAACTCGGGGGCGCCTCCGGGTGAGAGTTCTGCGACGAAATCTGCATAGACTTGTCCTTTGATGGATCCCCTGGGTTCGTATTGAATATCAAATCCTGACAACTCCACTGCCCAACGAACCATCCTCCCAGCTACATCTGGCTTCTGAAGTACTTTCTGAATGGGGAGGTTCGTCATCACCACCACTGTGAAAATAGTGGCGTAGCCTCCTGGCGGAGAACACCACCGCCAACGTCGCCTTCTCCAACGACTGGTACCTCGACTCTGGGCCCTGCAGAGCCTTACTGACAAAGTAGATGGGCCTCTGCACTTGGTCCTGCTCCTGGACCAGCACAGAACTGATAGCCCACTCAGTCACGACGAAGTACAAACGAAGGGGGACGCCTACCCGTGGCTTGCAGAGCACTGGTGGCGTCGCCAAGTACTCCTTTAGCTTGAGTAACGTTGCCTCACACTCATCTGTCCATGCAAACCGGCTGTTCCTCTTGAGGCACTGAAAGTAGGGGTGACCCTTCTCACCTCCAGCAGATACGAATTTTGACAAGGCTGCCATCCGCCCAGTCAGCTGTTGTACTTCCTTCACTGAGGTTGGGCTTCTCATGGCAATAATAGCTGCACACTTATCAAGGTTCGCCTCTATCCCTCTCTCTGTTAGCATAAAACCTAAGAACTTACCCGCCTCGACCCCGAAGACGCATTTCTCGGGGTTCAGCTTGAGGCGATACTTCGATATGGTGGCAAACAACTCTTCCAGATCCGCTGCGTGCTGCCCTCTCTCTCGCGAGGTCACCACCATGTCATCTACGTAGGCCTGCACGTTCCTCCCCAACATGGGTGCAAGGACCTTGTCCATTAGCCGCTGGTAGGTGGCGCCCGCGTTCTTTAGCCCAAATGGCATCACCCTGTAACAGTAACTGCATGTCTCTGTCATGAACGCCGTTTTGCTTTCATCATTGCGATGCATCTTGATCTGATTGTAACCTGAGAATGCATCCAAGAAACTCAGCATCTTGCAGCTTGAGGCACTGTCCACCAATGCGTCGATGCTGGGCAGTGGGTATGAATCTTTGGGGCACGCCTTGTTCAAATCTGTGAAGTCGACGCACATTCTCCACTTCCCATTCGCTTTCTTCACCAGGACGACGTTAGCCAGCCACTCAGGGTATTGTATCTCCCTGATGTGCCCAACGCTTAACAACTTCTATGTTTCTTCCTTTACTACGAGGCGCCTTTCCTCGTTGAACTTCCTCCTCCTCTGTCGTAGGGGCGAACCTTGGCGTCCATGGTGACATGGTGGCACAAAAAGTCTGGGTCGATGCCTGGCATGTCTGAGGCGGACCATGCGAACGCATCTAGGTGGCATACAATCACATCTGCCACTTCATCCTGCTCCTCCTGGCTCAACAAACGCCCTAGCTTGAACATCCTGCCGCCAATCTATCTTTCTAACACATTGTCTACCGGCTCGCTACCTTTACTCATAGTCGTCACCTCACCGGCTTCTTCAGGCGAAGCCTCCTCCGCTATCTTCTCCATGGGTGAGCCCCCCTTGTGATGGCATTTCCTATGAGCTCTTCTTGGATTTTTGTTGATGATGGTGCGGAAGCTTAATGGAGGAGATGGACAAGGTCCTCCTAGAAGGTGTGGTGACCTTGAAGGTGCATGAAGAGTGTGGAAATGGGGAGGTTCGACCAGCCCCTTTGAAGGTGGTGAAATGAAGATTAAAACCTAGAAGCTAGGCAAGGAGTAATGTATGGCACTAAATTGGCAGCATAACAATACTCTATTCAATCTTGAAAATATAAGGTGTAGGCTCCTCCTTTTATAGGCTAAGGAGGACCATAATGCAACCCTAATGCTAATCATAATGAAATGCAAATTACATCACATGGAGCACATGGCCAGCCATGTGGAGAAACATTCTAGAACGTGAGCAAATCTAGGGTAAATCACATGGAAACAAGTTTATGCTATTCACACTACACTAATACTAAGCTACCCCTAATGGGCCTTCATGTAGCATAATCAAATCTGCATGGATTCGCTTGGCCATGGGCTTAGCAATTTGGTCCTAGACGCTCCTTTCATTGGCCTAGACGCTCTCCACCTTGAGCTAGACGCTCCTCCCCTTTGGCCTAGACGCTCCTCCCTTAGCCCTAGACGCTCTTGGTTTGGCTTTGGATGCTCATGTCTTGGCTTTTGTCTTTCTTATGAGGTTGTGCTTGGCCCTCTTCCATCATCTCCTCCCTCTTGAAAAGGATTTGTCCTCAAATCCAAAGCTTTTTCTTCAACTAGGGGGATGAGTGTGGCTGGATGGTGTCCATCATCTCCTCCTTCTTGAGAAGATCTATCCTCAGATCTACAGACTTGATCTCGGATAGCAGCCTCTTGCTTCGCCAAAGCTTGTCCTCCTGGATCAAATGTCCACCTATAGAAATCATCAAATAAAGCATAGGTGTTAGTTTGAAAATCAATTTTACTATGCTGCCATTTTTGTTTTTCTTTTGGTTTTGGCAACTTTGGACAATGTTTCTATTTTGATTGTTGTATGTGTTCTCTAATCATCTTATGCATTTTGAAATGTGCATTTGTGGTTACTTTCTTTTTAGGCATAAATCCTATAGGAGATGGTAACAACTTAAAAGGAGAAAGATGATTTAGCCCACATATAACCTCAAAAGTAGAAATACAAGTAGTTTTGTGAACTACTTTATGGTATGTATGCTCATCTCTAGAGTTGTGTTTGTCCTTTATGATTATTCTAGGCATAGTAGAAAGAGCTAGATTTTCAATTGTATTTTGACCATGCCTTTGAGGATGATAAGAATTTAAAGTGTACAACCTAGTTGCAAGTTTTCCAAAGAGAATCCTCAAATCATGGTTGGCGAAATTTGGAGCTCTATCCAACACTATGCTTGAGGATAAACCATGAAGATGTAGCACTTCTCTAGAGAAGAGTTTATCCATATCCATGAATATTGAATTAAAACCTTTTGTTATCCTAGGAAGCTCTAATATGAAATTTGTGTCTTCCCAAGGATCATTTGCAAAAGGGGAAGGAGTATAGAGTTCTTGAGACATTGCCTTAGGTGTAGTTTGAAAACAAGAATTGTACCTAAGGTAATGTCTTTGAACCTCTTTTCTCATGGGTGACAAAAGTTTTCCTTTTAAAAGATTTAGAGTTTTATTAACTCCAATTTGGCCCATGAGTTCTCCTTCATGAAGAATTTTTCTCTTATGTGTAAAGATAGTCTCGTTGTTACAACCATTGTTTATGAAAATTTGTACACTTGGCAATGGTTGCCTCAATAAGACATGACAAGCTTCTTTAGGCACTACCTCACATAAAAATTTGTTTTTGTAGATGCTTATAGATAACTTGACATTCACTTGGTGATATCCTAGCACATATGAGAAATAGTCCACTTCATCTATGCAAGCTTCTTTTAAAGACTCTTCTTTTTTTATTATGCTTGCAAGTGTTCCTTTACAAGAGGTAATGATGAGAATCAAATAAAGGAGGCTTTTATTAATGAAGGAAGAGGACATTCGCCTTCACATTTAAAGTTCTTCCTTCTAGTCTTCTCAAAATTAAAAGAAGACATAAAATAAAGATGAGGCCCAAGCCCAAGCCCAAGAAGGCCAAAGCCCAAAAATTCCAAGTCCATCCCATGAGGGGCAAGGCCAAACATTAAATAAAAGAACATCATTTTATTTACTCTTGTAGGAGGTGTGGATATTAAATAAGGAAGTGTGAAAATGTAAAGTAAAGTCACATTATCCATGTGACTTAGGAGAGTAGGTGTAGGTGTAGTTTTTAGGAGGTGTCATAGTAGAAAAAGGTCACACCTCCCATGTGACTTGTTTTTGGTGGGAATTTCAAATGAGTTTATTTGAATTTTCCCACCTATTTTTCAGCACCTCTAGGCTATAAATGAAGGTGCTTAGCTTGTACAATTCAGATTTGAATTTTGATTAGAGAAACTATACTCAATTTTTGAGAGAGCATTGGAGAGCTTTGTGCCTTCCTCACTAGTCTTATCTTGAGAGTCCCATGGTTACCTCAAGTGGCGGCTTGCACACTCATCTTGGAGTCACCATGATGTGATTCCACTAGCCACATAGAGAAAGGTTCTTGACCTTCTTAGGAATCACCTTGAGTTGGACATTATAGAGGCACTTTTCTTAGAGTTGGATCATTTGTTCTAAGACAAGAACTCACCAAAAACTAGTACCAAATCCCAAACTCATTTGGATGAACCAATTTTAGTCAAATTGAACCAAAAAAGAAGAGAAACTAAAAGGAACCAAACAGAATTGAAATTAAAAGGCAAGAACAGAACATAGGTGCTGGAAAAACAGAAAAACCGAACCAAAAAAACTCAAGAACACAAGACAACATGAACAATTGAAAGAGAAGAAAGGAAGGAGAAGAGAGTGCTCATGAAGATGGAAGGATGTTGGATGATCTCGCCACTAGAAGTGTGGAATGCTCCTAGATAAGAGTGATGTCGCCACTTGAGGACTCCATTGATCCATCAAGATAAGACTAGAGAAGAAGGCTCCAAAAGCTCTCCAAAGGTCACTCAAAATTTGAGTAGAGTTTTCTTAGATTAATTCCAATCTCAATTTTACAAAGGAAGCACCTCTATTTATAGCCTAAGGTGCTGAAAAATAGGTGGGAAATTTCAAATAAACTCATTTGAAATTCCCACCAAAAACAAGTCACATGGGAGGTGTGACCTTTTTCTACTATGACACCTCCCAAAAACTACACCTACACCACTCTCCTAAGTCACATGGACAATGTGACTTTATTTTACATTTTCACACACCTTTATTTAATAACCAAACCTCCTAAAACTATACAAGAGTATTTCAAAGCTTGGCCTTGCCCCTCATGGGATGGACTTGGGCTCTTTGGGCTTTGGCCTTCTTGGGCTTGGGCTTGGGCTTTGGGCTTGGGCCTCATCTTTATTTTATTTCTTCTTTTAATTTTGAGAAGACTAGAAGGAAGAACTTCAAATGTGAGGGTGGATGTCCTCTTCCTCCATTAATAAAAGCCTCCTTTATTTGATTCTCATCATACTCCTCGAGTTGGAGAGAATTCGTCCACGAATTCTGAATCCCTGCATATAACAAAGTCAGTTTAGTTTTACAATTAAAAGTGGAAGAAAAATGTAAACATGACTTAGCATTTGTAAATAATGGGATTTCAGAAAAGGAGGTTCTATAAATCGACCAAGTTGGAAAAATTTGTTTGGGAATGATGTGATGTTTTGGAAAAAGACCTCTTAAATGGTGACAACCATTAGGAGGTATGAACAAATCATCCCTAACATTTTTTAACCAAGATGGTGGTGAAATAGGAACCTTGGGTAATGAAAAAGATAAGGAAGGAAAACACCTTGGAGGTGAAAGGATAAGACCCATGTCAACTTGGCCTTCTTTGTCTTTTTCTTGTTTACTTGTGGTAGGTGGATGAGTTAGGTCTTGTTTTACCTTGTTGATCTTTAAGATTTGCTTTTGTGGACAATGAAGAGCTATGTGCCCAAAACCTAAACATTTAAAACATTTGATATTTGAAGTTTTGGTAGGTGACTTAGGAGTAGAAAGATTTGTAGTAGAAACTTTGTTTGGAAACATGGTTTGTTTGGAAAAATTGGAAGGAGAAATTTTGTTTGCATCCTTCCTAGAAGAGTTGTAGAAATCATCATCATGAGTATTTTTGAAAGTTTTGTTCAAAAGATATGATTCTACCTTGATGGCTTTGCGAAACACGCTCTTTAAAGAAGAATATTCTTTTAATTCTACAAAATCTCTAATATCTCTTTTCAAACCACGTACAAACCATTTAATCTTTGACTCTTCATTAGCATGCATATTCATTTTAGTCAAAGTTGTTTCAAAATCTTTAAAGTATTCTTCTACCATCCTATGTCCTTGAGGAAGCCTTTGGAACTTCAACAAGTGTTCCTTCCTAGAAGGAGGAACAAACCTCGCGCGCATACACTCTTTCAAAGCATTCCAAGAAACCACGGGAGGTTTCTTGCGATACATAATGTCCATTACAATTTTATGCCACCATTCTTTGGCATAGCCCAAAAAGGATAAAGAAACTAATCTAAGTTTTTGGTCATCTTGGACCTTATACACATGAAAATAATGGTCAACCTTAGTCTCCCATTCTAAATACACATTAGGATCACTATCACCATTAAAACTAGGGACTTTTTTACAAGCAATGTTGAACACTTGGTGATATCTTTGGTCACGGTTATAGCTCTCTTCATGAGAATGATGGTGATGCCACCTTCTTCTATGTTCTTCTTCACCAAGGACTGAAACTTTGCAAGGAGAATGCTGCTTGTAATATGCACCACTTGAATAGCCAGCCATTTTGCAAATAAAAAACAGCAAACACACAAAAAAAGCAAACAAGTTAAGAAACAAAATTAGCAAAAACAGTGAGCTTGGCAATGAAACTGCCGAAGTGAAATGAGGCTGAAAAAAGAGATCACTCTCAAAGAAATAATGTTCTTGCACCAATCTGATCTTGAGGCCTTGGAATCCTCAAATGAAAGATATCAAAGCAAGCACACCAATCTCAAAAGCAACCACCACAAAACCAATGAAACAATAAAGACAAACAAGAAAAGGTATAAGCAAAGAAAGGTAATTGCAAAAGGAAAACTATATGTGAGACAAACTCAAAGAGTAAGAATGAAAGACAATCAAGAAAATAAAGAACTCAATGAGAAAAGTAGGCACACAAAAGAAAACCTAAGGAAAAGCACTAGAGGAGATGAAGAAAACAAAAAATTTAGCTACTGGAAAATTTTTTTTTTTATGCAAACTGTGTTTGATATTGACTGATTTAACTGGAACGTTGTAGAGCGAACTGGATTATGAAATTTATACCACAGAAACTTCAAGATGTTAACTCAATAATGGCACTGGAATCAATTAAAAACAGTAAGCCAATTGAGAGAAATAAATTTTTTAAAATCACTGCCAGATTACCGTATTTTTTTCGGCAGGAATGTACACTTTTTTTATTTTATTTATCATTTTTTGTGTACTTCATATTTTTGAATGATTCTTTTTTCTATTCTTTTCTAACACTTTGAATATCTCAAATCCAGAATTTCAGAATTTTACAGTACGTAAATCAGTTGCAATAAGGAAAAACAGTAAGCACTCTTTTCAGAAACAGAGGAATCCTAATAGGAATAAAAAACAGAATGATGAACTAGCAAAGACATAATAGAAAATGATGTAGTGGAACTTGTATAGGTCTAGAATACAAGTATGAACTCAATTCTAAAAAGAAAATGCACAAAGGATCAACATCAATTCAGAAAATTATATGACACCAAAGCAAGAAACAATCAAAACAATAAAAGTACTACTAGAAGTAATGACATATATGGAATAACATGACTAAGACAAAACTTGACATGATTCAAAAATTAAAAGACACAACACAAATTGTAACAAGTGAAAGGAAGCTTAAGGTATACTCTAGGAAGGATAATGCCATTCCAAAAGAGCAACCATACTCATAAGAATTATGAGTGCCGTAAACCTTTCCACAAACACTTGGAGCAAAAGAAAAACAGCAAGAAAACTCAATTAAAATTCTAAAACAGAAACTTAAATTGCAAGAAATTAAAAGAGCTCTTGAAAATAAAGTGCACACAACTCAACAATTAAACAAGAAGAACCTAAGACTCATGATACCACATGATGTGATTCCACTAGCCACATAGAGAAAGGTTCTTGACCTTCTTAGGAATCACCTTGAGTTGGACATTATAGAGGCACTTTTCTTAGAGTTGGATCATTTGTTCTAAGACAAGAACTCACCAAAAACTAGTACCAAATCCCAAACTCATTTGGATGAACCAATTTTAGTCAAATTGAACCAAAAAAGAAGAGAAACTAAAAGGAACCAAACAGAATTGAAATTAAAAGGCAAGAACAGAACATAGGTGCTGGAAAAACAGAAAAACCGAACCAAAAAAACTCAAGAACACAAGACAACATGAACAATTGAAAGAGAAGAAAGGAAGGAGAAGAGAGTGCTCATGAAGATGGAAGGATGTTGGATGATCTCGCCACTAGAAGTGTGGAATGCTCCTAGATAAGAGTGATGTCGCCACTTGAGGACTCCATTGATCCATCAAGATAAGACTAGAGAAGAAGGCTCCAAAAGCTCTCCAAAGGTCACTCAAAATTTGAGTAGAGTTTTCTTAGATTAATTCCAATCTCAATTTTACAAAGGAAGCACCTCTATTTATAGCCTAAGGTGCTGAAAAATAGGTGGGAAATTTCAAATAAACTCATTTGAAATTCCCACCAAAAACAAGTCACATGGGAGGTGTGACCTTTTTCTACTATGACACCTCCCAAAAACTACACCTACACCACTCTCCTAAGTCACATGGACAATGTGACTTTATTTTACATTTTCACACACCTTTATTTAATAACCAAACCTCCTAAAACTATACAAGAGTATTTCAAAGCTTGGCCTTGCCCCTCATGGGATGGACTTGGGCTCTTTGGGCTTTGGCCTTCTTGGGCTTGGGCTTGGGCTTTGGGCTTGGGCCTCATCTTTATTTTATTTCTTCTTTTAATTTTGAGAAGACTAGAAGGAAGAACTTCAAATGTGAGGGTGGATGTCCTCTTCCTCCATTAATAAAAGCCTCCTTTATTTGATTCTCATCATACTCCTCGAGTTGGAGAGAATTCGTCCACGAATTCTGAATCCCTGCATATAACAAAGTCAGTTTAGTTTTACAATTAAAAGTGGAAGAAAAATGTAAACATGACTTAGCATTTGTAAATAATGGGATTTCAGAAAAGGAGGTTCTATAAATCGACCAAGTTGGAAAAATTTGTTTGGGAATGATGTGATGTTTTGGAAAAAGACCTCTTAAATGGTGACAACCATTAGGAGGTATGAACAAATCATCCCTAACATTTTTTAACCAAGATGGTGGTGAAATAGGAACCTTGGGTAATGAAAAAGATAAGGAAGGAAAACACCTTGGAGGTGAAAGGATAAGACCCATGTCAACTTGGCCTTCTTTGTCTTTTTCTTGTTTACTTGTGGTAGGTGGATGAGTTAGGTCTTGTTTTACCTTGTTGATCTTTAAGATTTGCTTTTGTGGACAATGAAGAGCTATGTGCCCAAAACCTAAACATTTAAAACATTTGATATTTGAAGTTTTGGTAGGTGACTTAGGAGTAGAAAGATTTGTAGTAGAAACTTTGTTTGGAAACATGGTTTGTTTGGAAAAATTGGAAGGAGAAATTTTGTTTGCATCCTTCCTAGAAGAGTTGTAGAAATCATCATCATGAGTATTTTTGAAAGTTTTGTTCAAAAGATATGATTCTACCTTGATGGCTTTGCGAAACACGCTCTTTAAAGAAGAATATTCTTTTAATTCTACAAAATCTCTAATATCTCTTTTCAAACCACGTACAAACCATTTAATATTTGACTCTTCATTAGCATGCATATTCATTTTAGTCAAAGTTGTTTCAAAATCTTTAAAGTATTCTTCTACCATCCTATGTCCTTGAGGAAGCCTTTGGAACTTCAACAAGTGTTCCTTCCTAGAAGGAGGAACAAACCTCGCGCGCATACACTCTTTCAAAGCATTCCAAGAAACCACGGGAGGTTTCTTGCGATACATAATGTCCATTACAATTTTATGCCACCATTCTTTGGCATAGCCCAAAAAGGATAAAGAAACTAATCTAAGTTTTTGGTCATCTTGGACCTTATACACATGAAAATAATGGTCAACCTTAGTCTCCCATTCTAAATACACATTAGGATCACTATCACCATTAAAACTAGGGACTTTTTTACAAGCAATGTTGAACACTTGGTGATATCTTTGGTCACGGTTATAGCTCTCTTCATGAGAATGATGGTGATGCCACCTTCTTCTATGTTCTTCTTCACCAAGGACTGAAACTTTGCAAGGAGAATGCTGCTTGTAATATGCACCACTTGAATAGCCAGCCATTTTGCAAATAAAAAACAGCAAACACACAAAAAAAGCAAACAAGTTAAGAAACAAAATTAGCAAAAACAGTGAGCTTGGCAATGAAACTGCCGAAGTGAAATGAGGCTGAAAAAAGAGATCACTCTCAAAGAAATAATGTTCTTGCACCAATCTGATCTTGAGGCCTTGGAATCCTCAAATGAAAGATATCAAAGCAAGCACACCAATCTCAAAAGCAACCACCACAAAACCAATGAAACAATAAAGACAAACAAGAAAAGGTATAAGCAAAGAAAGGTAATTGCAAAAGGAAAACTATATGTGAGACAAACTCAAAGAGTAAGAATGAAAGACAATCAAGAAAATAAAGAACTCAATGAGAAAAGTAGGCACACAAAAGAAAACCTAAGGAAAAGCACTAGAGGAGATGAAGAAAACAAAAAATTTAGCTACTGGAAATTTTTTTTTTTTATGCAAACTGTGTTTGATATTGACTGATTTAACTGGAACGTTGTAGAGCGAACTGGATTATGAAATTTATACCACAGAAACTTCAAGATGTTAACTCAATAATGGCACTGGAATCAATTAAAAACAGTAAGCCAATTGAGAGAAATAAATTTTTTAAAATCACTGCCAGATTACCGTATTTTTTTCGGCAGGAATGTACACTTTTTTTATTTTATTTATCATTTTTTGTGTACTTCATATTTTTGAATGATTCTTTTTTCTATTCTTTTCTAACACTTTGAATATCTCAAATCCAGAATTTCAGAATTTTACAGTACGTAAATCAGTTGCAATAAGGAAAAACAGTAAGCACTCTTTTCAGAAACAGAGGAATCCTAATAGGAATAAAAAACAGAATGATGAACTAGCAAAGACATAATAGAAAATGATGTAGTGGAACTTGTATAGGTCTAGAATACAAGTATGAACTCAATTCTAAAAAGAAAATGCACAAAGGATCAACATCAATTCAGAAAATTATATGACACCAAAGCAAGAAACAATCAAAACAATAAAAGTACTACTAGAAGTAATGACATATATGGAATAACATGACTAAGACAAAACTTGACATGATTCAAAAATTAAAAGACACAACACAAATTGTAACAAGTGAAAGGAAGCTTAAGGTATACTCTAGGAAGGATAATGCCATTCCAAAAGAGCAACCATACTCATAAGAATTATGAGTGCCGTAAACCTTTCCACAAACACTTGGAGCAAAAGAAAAACAGCAAGAAAACTCAATTAAAATTCTAAAACAGAAACTTAAATTGCAAGAAATTAAAAGAGCTCTTGAAAATAAAGTGCACACAACTCAACAATTAAACAAGAAGAACCTAAGACTCATGATACCACATGATGTGATTCCACTAGCCACATAGAGAAAGGTTCTTGACCTTCTTAGGAATCACCTTGAGTTGGACATTATAGAGGCACTTTTCTTAGAGTTGGATCATTTGTTCTAAGACAAGAACTCACCAAAAACTAGTACCAAATCCCAAACTCATTTGGATGAACCAATTTTAGTCAAATTGAACCAAAAAAGAAGAGAAACTAAAAGGAACCAAACAGAATTGAAATTAAAAGGCAAGAACAGAACATAGGTGCTGGAAAAACAGAAAAACCGAACCAAAAAAACTCAAGAACACAAGACAACATGAACAATTGAAAGAGAAGAAAGGAAGGAGAAGAGAGTGCTCATGAAGATGGAAGGATGTTGGATGATCTCGCCACTAGAAGTGTGGAATGCTCCTAGATAAGAGTGATGTCGCCACTTGAGGACTCCATTGATCCATCAAGATAAGACTAGAGAAGAAGGCTCCAAAAGCTCTCCAAAGGTCACTCAAAATTTGAGTAGAGTTTTCTTAGATTAATTCCAATCTCAATTTTACAAAGGAAGCACCTCTATTTATAGCCTAAGGTGCTGAAAAATAGGTGGGAAATTTCAAATAAACTCATTTGAAATTCCCACCAAAAACAAGTCACATGGGAGGTGTGACCTTTTTCTACTATGACACCTCCCAAAAACTACACCTACACCACTCTCCTAAGTCACATGGACAATGTGACTTTATTTTACATTTTCACACACCTTTATTTAATAACCAAACCTCCTAAAACTATACAAGAGTATTTCAAAGCTTGGCCTTGCCCCTCATGGGATGGACTTGGGCTCTTTGGGCTTTGGCCTTCTTGGGCTTGGGCTTGGGCTTTGGGCTTGGGCCTCATCTTTATTTTATTTCTTCTTTTAATTTTGAGAAGACTAGAAGGAAGAACTTCAAATGTGAGGGTGGATGTCCTCTTCCTCCATTAATAAAAGCCTCCTTTATTTGATTCTCATCATAGAACCATTCCTCTAAGTGGCGTGGTCATCCAACCATTCCTCCATCTTCATGAGTTTTCTCTTCTCCTTCCTTCCTTCTCTTGTTATATTCATGTCTTAGCTTGCTTCTTAGCTTTTTTTGTTCGGCACTTTTCAATTCCTTGCTGTTTTGCTTCGGTCATTTTGTTTCTACCGTTCATCTTTGCTTCTTCTTCATTTTCTAGCTTTTTTATTCGGTGCCTTTGCTTTTTCACTCCATTTGTTCGGTTCAATTTGACAATACATGGAACTTCCATATGAGTTTGGGTTTTGGTACTAGTTTTGGTGAGTTCTTGATTATAGAACCTTGATCCAATTCTATCTTAAAGTGCCTATCTCATATCCAACTCAAGATGATTCCTAAGAATGTTAAGAATCATTCATATTGTGCTATTGGAATCACATCAGGTAAGGCTAGGTTGTTCAACAAGAAGCATATTTTCAAAGGTATTTTTAATTTGCTTGTCTTGTTGAATGACCTTGTGGGAAGGAACACTCTTCTCCCACGCCTATTGTTTCCCAAGGGTTTTCTCTTGCTTTTCTATTTTTACATTTTCATCACTCAAAGTAGCTTCTTTTTCTTTGCTACTATTGATGTGATTCCAATAGCAAGGAAGAGAATGATTCTTGACATTCTTAGGAATCATCTTGAGTTGGATATGAGATAGGCACTTTAAGATAGAATTGGATCAATGTTCTATAATCAAGAACTCACCAAAACTAGTACCAAAACCCAAACTCACATGGAAGTGTAAGTCAAAACATGAATAAACGTAAATTGAACACATACAATTTATGTTCACAAATAGATCTTATCATATCATGATTCTCACACAATCATATAATCAAGAAGGAATAGGCACTTACCTTGATCCATGAGTGATCCTAATTGAGCAGTTACTTTATCTCCTTTATCCCAATCTATCTCTTGCAATTCCGTTCTTGTCACACACTTTCGTGATGGTTAATAGTGAGACAACTATTATTTGCAGAGACAGAACCCTATAGCCTTTAGTACCCAATCTCCATCAGATGTAGGTTTTCCATTAGGTATATCATCAGATATATATTTCTCACATTAACCAATGGGCCTTTATTCTATTATTATTATTAAATCATATTTGGGCCCAAAGCCCAAACTCTAAGTCATGTGAGTCACTTTATAGAAATTAATTTACATAATTTCTTACATTCTCCCACTTGACTCATATGAATTATAATACTTTCATGATTTAATAATGACATAAATGCGCATTTAAAAGGCCTTACATAAATTGGTTCTATCATTATTCATAATCAAGAATACAGAAATAATAAGAGTCATAGCGGTTACATGTCATTTGAATCAACACATTTCCTTCCATGTACTACTATATCATTCTTTCTCCTTAATATGACTTTATAGTGAGAAATCCATAATAGGTTCAAACATAATGTCATTGTCATCAATAACAACATAATTTGTTTTCCACACCATAATAACATAATTTGCATGCATATACATAAAGTAGAAAACAACATAAATTTCAGAAACTTTATTTATCAATGAGCTCAGAGTGTCAAATAAGCATTAACAACATTCATAATTCACTAGTAAACATAATGCCCATATTTACAACATGACTAGTAAATGTTTTGGGCGGTAACCCTTTTGTTAAAGGGTCAACAATCATAAGATCAGTGCTAATATGTTCTATTGACACTTTATGTTTCTGAACTTCTTCTTTAACGGCAAAGTATTCCAATTCCATATGTTTAGCACCTTTGGAATACTTGTCGTTTTTAGAAAAGAAGACTGCTGCGGAGTTATCACAATAAATTTTCAGCGGCTTGGCAATACTGTCAACAATTCCAAGTCCTGAAATAAAATTCCGCAACCAATTAGCCTGAACTGTGGCCTCAAAGCATGCCACAAATTCAGCCTCCATAGTGGACGCAGCGATGACTGACTGCTTCGCACTTTTCCATGAAATCGCTCCTCCGGCTAAAAGATACACATAACCAAATGTAGACTTTCGTGTATCCACACAGCCAGCAAAATCTGAATCTGTATATCCAATCACCTCGAGATGATCAGATCTTTTATAAGTAAGCATGTGATCCTTCGTTCCTTGCAAGTATCTTAAAACTTTCTTTGCAGCTTTCCAATGATCCAATCCTGGATTACTCTGGTATCTACCAAGCATACCAACTGCAAAAACTAATATCTGGTCGTGTACAAGTTTGAGCATACATTAAACTCCCAACAATAGATGCATAAGGTATATTCTCCATCTGTTTCCGTTCCAAGTCATTCTTTGGACATTGCATGAGACTAAATTTGTCTCCTTTCTGTATTGGAACAGGAGATGTCGAACATTTATCCATTCTGAATCTCTCTAAAACTTTATTAATATATGCTTTTTGAGACAAACCTAACAGTCCTTGTGATCTGTCACGGAATATTTCAATTCCTATCACATAGTATGCCTCACCCATATATTTCATCTCAAAGTTATTAGAGAGAAACTTCTTAGTCTCACTTAATAGACCAAGATCATTAGTTGCCATGAGAGTCACATATAGTCTTAAAGACCCATTTACACCCGACTCTCTTGCATCCTTCTGGCAATTCTATAAGGCCCCATACATCATTCTATGCCATTGATTTAAGCTCATCTTTCATAGCATCTAACCATTATCAGAATTATCATCATTGATGGCGTCTGAAAATGAAACAGGATCATTATCAATACTTAAGTCATTTTCTGACTCTTGTAGATAAACCACATAATCATTCGAAATAGTAGATCTTCTTTATACTATTTCTTGTGGTTGTTCTACTACAGGTTCATTGTTTTCTTCATGATCCTTAATTTGTTGTTCTTCTTCATCGTTGCATGACTCAACTACATTAGGAACAACAATACTTGAAGTAAAGGTACTAGTTAAAGGAACTTGTACTCTAACTTCCTTAATCTCCACATTTTGTGAAGTATTACTCCCACTGGTTTCACCATTTTCAATGAACCGTGCATTTCCAAATTCAACAATTCTTGTGTTATGGGTAGGACAGTAAAACATATACCCTTTTGACTTTGCTGGATAACCAATGAAATATCCACTGATTGTTCTTGCATCCAATTTCTTCTCTTGCGGATTGTATATTCTGACTTCTGCCTGACATCCCCAAACATGCAGGTGTCTCAAACTGGGTTTCCTTCCTGTCCATAATTCAAAAGGTGTCTTTTGAACTTCCTGACTAGGAACCCTGTTCAACAGATACATGGCAGTTTTTAAAGCATACATCCACAATGAAACAGGTACAGTTGACTTACTTAACATGCTCCTAACCATATCCATTAAGGTTCGATTACGCCTTTCTGAAACACCATTTTGTTGTGGTGTACCTGGCATTGTGTATTGAGCACAAATACCACGTCTTTCAAGGAACTTAGCAAACGGACCAGGGTGTTGTCCACTTTCATCATATTTTCCATAATATTCACCACCTCTATCTGACCTGACAATTTTCACCTTTCTGTCTAATTGCCTTTCCACTTCATTTATATAAACTTCCAAGGCATTCACCGCTTGCGATTTTTCATGCAGTAAATAGACATAACCATAACGTGAAAAATCATCAATGAAGGTGATAAAATACCTTTCTTTATTGAAAGAACTTGCATCAAAAGGTCAACATATATCAGTGTGTATAATTTCAAGAAGCTGAGTACTTCTTGTGGCTCCCTTCCTTGTGTGTTTTGTTTGTTTGCCTTTAATACAATCCACACATACATTTAGATCAGTAAAATCCAAACTTGGAAGTATTTCATTCTTTACCAATCTCTCCATCCTTTCTTTAGAAATATGTCCCAAACGTTTGTGCCATAAGAAAGCAGAACATTCATTCACCAAACTTCGTTTAGTGCCAACATTATGATGCGAGGTCACAAGAGTTTCAGCATATAGTTTATCGAGATTCAATCTATATAATCCATCATAAAGAGTACCAGATCCAATAGACTTAAGTCTTGCCGCAATATTAGTCATTTCAATGACATGTTCGTGCATAGTACGAGAACCATCAAATTCCATGGTGGTTAATATACTCATTAATGTCCCAACAAGAGACTTATCAGTAGTTTGGGAGCGCTCTTCCAAAAATTTCATAAATTCTTTTGCACCATCAGTTTTGGGAAGATCAGACTTAATATTACTTGCTATGCTCATTCGCATAAAGATACAGGAACAATACTTGATCACACATGCTTAACATTAATACTTTGAGTCATAAACTAAACATACTATACAGATTCAGAAAACATTCTATGTATACTAATGTTCTCCTTTGGGAGATTCATTAATACACAAAACATAATGATGCTAATAGTATTAACTTTATTTGGCAAGATGTATGCATTAACTAGAAACACTTGTTATCTTTGGATATACAAGCAAAACTAATAACACATACTCACTACCAACAATCATATCCATTAATTATAAGGACAACTAATCAACCTTTGGGTGATCCATAATGCCCTATAATAATGATTTTCCATTTACCCATATATATAAATAATTTAGCATCCATTCTATAGGTAATTGGAATAAAATTTATCAGTAATATGGAATTAAATAAAACTTAAAGATTTGATCACTTTGGTGATTACAAATCTATCATACAAATAATTCCATAAATAATATCATTAATTGAAATAAAATTTCATCATCCATAATTTGGAATTAAATAAAACATAAAGATTTGATCACTTTGGTGATTACAAATCTATCATACAAATAATTCCATAAATAATATCATTAATTGAAATAAAATTTCATCATCCATAATTTGGAATTAAATAAAACATAAAGATTTGATCACTTTGGTGATTACAAATCTATCATACAAATAATTCCATAAATAATATCATTAATTGAAATAAAATTTCATCATCCATAATTTGGAATTAAATAAAACATAAAGATTTGATCACTTTGGTGATTACAAATCTATCATACAAATAATTCCATAAACAATATCATTAATTGAAATAAAATTTCATCATGCATAATTTGGAATTAAATAAAACTTAAAGATTTGATCACTTTGGTGATTACAAATCCATCATACAAATAATTCCAAAATTTCAATTTAAAATTAAATACATAAAGCGGAAAAATAATTTTCCATTCCTCACTTTCAATCAATTAATTAAACTTTAATTTAATGAACATAATAAAATTTCATTAAAAATTTAATTAAACTTTAATTTAATGCAAATAAAATTACATTAAAACATAATAAAATTTCATTAAAACTTTAATTAAACTTTAATTTAATGCAAATAAAATTACATTAAAACATGATACATAAAACAGAAAATAATTTTTCGTTACTCACTTTTAATTAATTAATTAAAGTTTAATTTAAATGTAAATTTAATTACATTATAACATAACCTAAATTACAGAAAAGTAATAATTGATTAAACTTTAATATGGGGTGCAACAAATAATTCATGCATTTCATGATGACAGAGAATAATTCATACATAGGTTCACTAATATTAATAAAATTGATAACCTAAGGCACACTAAATCAAATTTGCTTCTTTTTCATGAAGCAAAATTTCTTAAGCTGCAGGGATGCCGTTAACCACCCCTCTCACAATGAGTCACCGTGCTGCAGCAGCAGCAGCCACTTTCTTGCGTTTGGGTTCAAAAGGTTTTACGTCGTTAATGGCGTTGATCCATAAACCCTAATTTTAAAAATTAGGGTTCTTCAATTGGGATTAATTAAAATTAGGGTTCTTTAATTTGGGATTAATTAAAATTAGGGTTCTTTAATTTTGATGGTTTAGGACAATTAGGGATCTATTATAGAGGAATGAAAACCTTAATCTATAAATCCTAATTTTAAAATTAGAGTTCTTAAATTGAAAATATTTTAAAATTAGGGTTCTTTTATTTTGGAAAAGCATTAATGGAGAATCACAACATGAGCAACAAGGCTCTGATACCACATGTAAGTCAAAACATGAATAAACGTAAATTGAACACATACAATTTATGTTCACAAATGAATCTTATCATATCATGATTCTCACACAATCATATAATCAAGAAGGAATAGGCACTTACCTTGATCCATGAGTGATCCTAATTGAGCAGTTACTTTATCTCCTTTATCCCAATCAATCTCTTGCAATTCCGTTCTTGTCACACACTTTCGTGATGGTTAATAGTGAGACAACTATTATTTGCAGAGACAGAACCCTATAGCCTTTAGTACCCAATCTCCATCAGATGTAGGTTTTCCATTAGGTATATCATCAGATATATATTTCTCACATTAACCAATGGGCCTTTATTCTATTATTATTATTAAATCATATTTGGGCCCAAAGCCCAAACTCTAAGTCATGTGAGTCACTTTATAGAAATTAATTTACATAATTTCTTACAGGAAGTTCCATGTATTGTCAAATTGAAGCGATTAAATTGGAAGAAAAGGCAAATGAACCGATTAAATTGCATAACAAATGAAATGAACCGATTAAAATGCTTCAAAACTGAAATGCACCGAACAAATCCAAGGAGAAAGAAGATGAACCGATTGAAACATGAAAATAAGCAAGAACACCGAATAGAAAGCAAGAAAGGAACCTAAGACATGTTTAGGAATTCAAATAGGCACAGAAATGGAATGAGAAGATGGAGAAGAAAGAGGACTTATGTGGTTGTAGTTCTTGGTTGATGAACACGCCACTTGAAGTGTGAATGCTCCAAGATAAGTGTGCAATGCCGCCACTTGAGAGAACCAAGGCACTCAAGATGAGACTAGGAAGAGGAGAAGACAAGTTCTCACTACACTCAATCACCAATTTGGGAGAGTTTTGATACTACAAATTCCAAATCTGAAAAATACAAGGGCAGCACCTTAATTTATAACCTAGAGGTGCTGAAATGCAAAGCTAAATGAATTCAAAATTCCCCTCAAATTTAAATGAAAGTGGCGCCAACTATAGTCATGAGGAAGGTGTGACTTCCTCTCTTACTTTGGCACCTCCCTATTATGTCTACACCACTCTACTAAGCTCACACCCCCTAAGCTTCCTATTATTTCCCTAAACTAAAGACCTAAAGATGCTTTTACAAAAGAGGTGTCTTATGTTTCCCTCTAAGCACCTTTCTAAACAATATTCTTTATTATTTAAAACTTGGCCTTGCCCTTCATGGGATGGACTTGGGCTCTTTGGGCTTTGGCCTTCTTGGGCTTGGGCTTGGGCTTTGGGCTTGGGCCTCATCTTTATTTTATGTCTTCTTTTAATTTTAAGAAGACTAGAAGGAAGAACTTTAGATGTGAAGGCGAATGACCTCTTCCTTCATCAATAAAAGCCTTCTTTACTTGATTCTCATAAACTATTCTCATCTTTGTCCCTTAAGATCATAGATCTTTCATTGAAACATTGAGATGCTAATTGATCATTGCCAAGGTATTCTAAACATGGAATTTCTCTAGCTTGAGTGTGAGAGGTATGCTTGGTTAGGTTTTGGGAAAGTCCTAGAGATGTTTCTTGTATATGTCCTTCCCCTCTATGGAACTCATCCTTGTCATAAGATACATAGTATGAACTTTGTTTTTGACTTGATTTTTTTCTAAAAATTTGTTTTTCAACTTTAATGCTAAGTTGAATCAAGTCATTTAAATCTCTATAAGGTAAAAGTTCAACTTTGTTTCTTATCTCAAGTTTGAGACCACTTAGAAACCTAGCTATGGTGATATTGTTGTCTTCGTTAATCCTTGCCCTCTCAATATATGATATCATCTTTTGCCAATATTCTTCTACATTCATATCTTTTTGATGAAATCCTTGGAGCTTGTCCATCAACTTCCTATTGTAATGTGAGGGAATATGGCGACATCTCAAGGCTCCCCTAAGGTCATTCCAAGATATAATGGGAGGGTCCTTGTGGAGATGTCTCTCTCTTTTTAGGGCATTCCACCAATACATAGCATCACATTGAAAACTTAAGGTAGCTAAGGATACTTTCTTTTCTTCACTCACATGGTTGTAAGCAAACAATTGCTCTACCCTCATCTCCCAATATAGATATGTTTCTACATCTTCTTTTCCATAAAAATGAGGTAGCTCTACCTTAACCTCCTTTAGGTTTTCTTGTCTCTCTTTTCTAGCTCTCCTAGGGGGTGGTTGATGATATTCATTTATCCCAAGACTTTTTTCCCCAAAAGATTCATAAACTTGAGAGTTCTATGCATGAGAATGTAATTTTTTTGAAATTTGAGACTTCTCATCCTTTCCTTTAGTCAATTTATTAGTTTTGGCCTCATTCTCCAATTGTTTAGATGAAATTGATTGAATATCCTTGGAAAGTTGTTTCAAAAGGGATTTGATGGATTTCATATCACTTTCCATACACTTTGAAGAATGAGAAGACATGACTAGAGCTTTGTGTCTAGAAATGTTTTACTTTGAGAAAAATGAGGGAAGTTAAAGAAGGTAGTTTTCCAGGTAAGAGAGGTGAGTCACAATGGACTGCTTAAATACCAAGTCTTGCCTTAGCCAAAAACTACCAAGTCTGCCTGTTGCTTGGTGTGGAAAGGCCATGGGCTGTATATGGATCTTAACTCCTCTGGCGGCGTCTTGTGCCAATCGGCATGCCTCTGGCACTGCTTGCAACGCTGGGCCTATCGTACACAATCTTCTCTTACTGTCGGCCAGAAGAAACCTGCACGTATTACCTTGGACGCCAAGGATCTTCCTCCCACGTGGCTCCCACAAATACCTTCGTGAAGTTCGGCCATTATCCTGGTGCACTCGTCGCTGCTTACGCAGGTCAAGATAGGGTGCGTAAACCCATGCCTGAACAATATCCCGTCTACCAGGGTGTACCTGGTGGCGTTCCTCTTAACCTTTTTGCCCTCTTCTGGCTCCGCTGGGAGGATTTCATCCGCTAGGTATCGCCTATAAGGGGTCATCCACGTGTCGCCTTCCTCCACAGCATACACATGTACTCTCCTTTCTTCATCTGGCGAGGCTGCGTAAGTACTGATGCAGGGTGCCCTCGCCGTGTCTTGACTCAGGGAGCGATGACTCCTTGATTTTCCTTTCATTATACTAATATGAAGGACGTCCACCCTGTTGTCTGCAACGAACTTCCGCGGCGTCTTGAGTGTCTCCTGTATCACGGTCCTCTGCCTTCCCCCCTTGCCTGAGCTGGCCAGTCTGGCAAGCAGGTCAGCTCTGGCATTTTGTTCCTTGGGGACATGCACCAGCTCAAAAGCAGTGAAGGCTCTTTTCAATACCTCGACGTACCTCAAGTATGCAGCCATCTGTGGATCCTTTGCTTGATATTCCCCCGTTACTTGCCCTGTGACTAATTGTGAGTCACTCTTTGCCAAGAGGCTCCGAGCACCCATTTCTTTAGCCAAAAGCATGCCAGCAATCAACGCCTCGTACTCCGCCTGGTTGTTGCTTGCCTTGAAGGCGAAGCGTAAAGCCTGCTCGATCAATACTCCATTAGGCCCCTCCAAGATAATTCCAGCACCGCTCTCTTGCTGGTTGGAGGAACCATCCACTGAGAGCATCCACTGTGCCCCTAACTCCATCTCTTCTGAGTCCCCTCCTGGTGAAAGTTCTGCCACGAAGTCAGCATAGACTTGCCCTTTAATGGACCCCCTGGGTTCATATTGGATATCGAACTCTGACAACTCGACCGCCCTGCTACATCTGGCTTTTGCAGTACCTTTTGGATAGGGAGGTTTGTCATTACCACCACTGTGAAGCTGTGGAAATAGTGGCGGAGCCTCCGTGTTGAGAATACCACTGCTAGCGCCGCTTTCTCTAGTGACTGGTACCTCAATTCTGGGCCTTGTAAGGCCTTGCTTACGAAATAGATGGGCTTCTGCACCTGGTCTTGTTCCTAGACAAGTACAGAACTGATGGCCCACTCAGTCACCGCAAAGTACAAGCGGAGGGGGACGTCCACTTGTGGCTTACAAAGCACAGGTGGCGTCGCCAAGTACTCCTTCAACTTGAGAAACGCTGCTTCACACTTGTCTGTCCATGCAAAACGGCTATTCCTTTTGAGGCATTGGAAGTAAGGGTGGCCCTTCTCTCCTCCCGCAGATACGAATCTTGATAATGCTGCCATTCGTCCCGTCAGTTGTTGAACTTCTTTTACTGAGGTTGGGCTCTTCATGGCGATGATGGCCGCACATTTGTCAGGATTTGCTTCTATCCCCCTCTCTGTGAGCATGAATCCTAAGAATTTTCCTGCCTCCACACCAAAGACGCACTTTTCTGGGTTCAGCTTGAGGTGATACCTCGATATCGTGGCAAATAGTTCTTCAAGATCAGCTGCGTGTTGTCCTCTCTCATGTGAAGTTACCACCATGTCATCTACGTAGGCCTGTATGTTTCTTCGTTGAACTTCCTCCGAAAGCGTCTAGGTGGCGCGAGATTACCGCAGCTACCTCTTCTTGTTCTCCCTGGCTCAGTAAGCGTCCTAATTTGAACACCTTACCCCCTATTTGTCTTTCTACTATTTTATCTTCTGGTCGGGGTCGTCCATTCTGTACATTCTCTGCAAGAGGCGCGTTTGTGGAGTCCTCTTTCATAGGCGTCACCCCAACGGATGCATCGGGCATCACCTCCTCTGGCTCACTTTCTGCGGGCAAGGCCTCTTCATGTGTTCCTTCCTTCGGCGAGGCATCGCCGTTTCTTGCTTCCGTAGGCGTCGCCTCCAAGGTGGCTTCGACCGGCGTGGACTTCACGGGCGTCGCCTCTCCCAACGGTTCTACCTCCATTTGTGAATTCGAAACGAATGGTCGCTCAATCACCATGACCACGCCTCTCTTTGTTTTTAGGCTATTCTCATAGCACTTACGGGCCTCTTCTTGATCTGACTTGATCACAATCACTTTGCCGCTAAGATCTGGTAGCTTCATCTTCATGTGGCGCGTGGAGGACACTGCCCTCAATCTGTTCAAAGCAGGTCTGCCTAACAAAATGTTGTAGGCTGAGTTGGCGTTAACCACCAAGTACCGAATGTTCTCGGTGCGTGATGCTGCTCCATCAGTGAACGTTGTCCTCAGCTCCAAGTAGCCTCGTACCTCTACTGGATTATCTGCAAACCCATACAAGTATCCAGTATAGGGTCTCAAAAGATCGGGGGATAACTGTAGCTTGTTGAAGGTTGACCAAAACATGACGTCTGCGGAACTGCCCTGGTCGACGAGGACCCTATGCACCTTCCTTCCTGCCGTGACTATTGAAATGACCACTGGGTCATTGTCGTGCGGGACAACATCTCGCAGGTCAGCCCTTGTGAAAACAAGATCTGAATCCCATGGGTCGTCTGGAAATTCCTCTACAACCGTACTCACTGACCTCACATACTTCTTCCGTTGAGAGGCGGTGGGCCCTCCTCCAGAAAAGCCACCAGAGATGGTGTGTACTTCTCCATGAGTTGGGACTTCATGCGCTTGACCTTCTTCTGGCGTCGCCGGGACGGTGGTCGTGGTGGATCCAGCGAGGTAGTCTTTCAAGAAACCATTCTTCACAAGCTCATCCAACTGATAGCCCAGCGCCAAGCAGTTGTTAATATGGTGCCCAAACGCCTCGTGAAATTCGCACCATGCTTCCTTGTGAGGCCCCAGTATCTTGTCAGACTTCATTGGTGGCCTCAAACTGTCAGCTATGTTGGGCACAACGATGAGATCTTTGAGTTCTACCACAAAGTTGTGCCTTAGTGGTTTATTTCCCTCTCTCCTTCCTTCGGCTCGACCCCTTGGCTGGGCCCTCCTTGTCTCGTGGCTGCGCTTCCTATCTGGGTTTCTTCTCTCTGTGACAGCTTCATGGACCCTAGCAGGTTGTGTGCGTATCTGCACCCTTGGTCGCACGGGTGCAGCAGTCGTGCACTTCACGTATGCGTCGCCCTCTGAAGCAATGTGCTCTACCGCCCGACGCCTCACTTCAGCAAAAGTTTTGGGGCGACTGCGGTTGAGCGATTTGCTAAAAGATCCAGGATACACGATCATGGGCTCGTCGGTGGTACCCACCTTCACAACCTGTGCCCCGAAGCGGCTTATGTACTCCTTCAGTGTTTCCCCTTGGTATTGCTTTACGTCGAAAAGGCCATACGACACTGGGGCTGGGGCCCTGTAGGCTAAATACTGTTCTCTGAATAGTCGTGAGAGCTGTGCGAAGGACGTAATGTGACCCTCTGGGAGGCTGATGAACCAATCCATGGCCATCCCAGTCAAAGTGCTCATAAAGAGCTTGCATCTCACGGCGTCAGAACCGCCAACTAGCATCATTTGTGTGTGGAACGCAGTGAGGTGCGCCTCAGGATCCTCCATCCCTGTGAAGGCTACCTTGGGCCCTGTGAACGTTTTGGGGATTACTGTCTCTAAGATTGCCTGTGAGAATGGTGTTGTGAATTCTCTAGGTGGGGTGGCAGTCTCAGGCTCGTCCATATCACGCCAACCACGGCATAGTTCCTTGTTGGTACGGTGGAGCTCATCGTTTCTCGCCTAAGAAGCTGCGAGATCCACCTACATGCGCTCCTGCTCCGCTTTCGATGCTGCCATTGCTTCCTGCAGCCCCTGCACCATGCCCACCAGCTGTTGCATGGTCATCTCCTCACTCCTAGAATGTGCAGGCCTCGTGTTCATGGCTTTTCTGGGAACCTTGCTGACTTAACTGGGTTTTGAGAACTGGAACTGAAAAACTTGTGCAGCGGGACTGATGTTTTATATCGGCCCCACGGTGGGCGCCAAATGTTCCCGTCGATTGACCGGGATCGTCTTTGCGCGTGGGTTGTCTTTGCGATCTAGGGCACCTCTGTTTTGCTCCGTTCGTGAGTACCTGAAAAGAAGTGAACAAAGGGGCGCCCTCACGGCCGTTTGCACTCCGACGATCAAGTCAGCTAGCGAGAAACATCAAAAGACAGTACTGAATGACTGAAACTGTGTAACTGGAATTGTGTTGCCCTAATTGTCTTGTGCTCACTGTGAGTGCGCCGCGAAGACAACTAGGGTTTTCTGCTCTGTGTATCTGTGTGAATTTAGGTTAAAAACTCGGTCCCCTTTCAAATGCCCCAAAGTCCCTTTTTATACACCTCTAATCTTAAAAGCGCGTTAAAGCGCATTGAAGGCGTATAAAAACATTCCTTGGAACATTCGAATCTTAACTGAATTAACGCGTACCTTGGCAAACTTTCCCTGAAACTTTTAATGAGCACGTGGGTATTGCCACGTGCCCTTTTGACTTGATCGTTTATTCTGTGCAGAGGGTCCCACAACGCCGCTACCCAACTTAGGGTTACTTCATCATGTGAGCCCTCTTTTTTGCGAAGTGCTTCTGTTACGTGAGTTGACTTTTTGGGTGCCAACCCTCGCACCCTAATCACTGATTACTTGCCCTGGGGGTGTATCTACCTTTCTCTCGTACCACACACGTGGTTCTCCCCTGGTCGTGGCCCTCTCATGGGTCGTATCTATACCAGGGTTTCCCAGCGGTGACGTGGGTACTTCACGAGTCAAGTTTTTCCCCCTATGGGCACTAGAACTTATGGCCTTGAAGCCACCTTTCTTTGTTACTGTTCTGAATTGTCGAGGCCCGAAGCCTCCTTGGGACGCCCTTTCTTGGGCGACGCCTTTCTTGGGCGATGCCTCAGCTTGGCGATGACTCGAGTGGTCGATATTGACTTTCTTCCCCTGGGGACATGTGTTGACTCTGACCTTTGGTCAACGTCCGGGGACGGGACGGTACATACATTTACGATCCTCCAAGGCTATTTAAGGAGGAGCCTACCTCATGTAATAGGAAGATTATTTTGAGTATTGAAATGCTGTCAAATTTGTGTCATTCATACTCCCTTGCCTAAATCTCTCTAGATTTAGGGCTTTAATCTTCAACCCTTTCACCAACCAAAGGGAGCTGGCCGAACCTCTCCTATCTCCCTACTCTTCATGCACCTCCAAGGCTACCACAACTCCTAGGAGAGCCTTGATCCACGTACAACCCATTAAAGCTTCCGCAAACCACCCAAAAACCGTAAAAGAGAAGAGCTCAATGCCATCAAGTTTGGTGGGAGGTCAGTAAACCATCCAAGAGGTCCTTCTCTTAGTGACGTGGGAAAAACCTTGCACGACACCGTTTGGTCCACAGTGTATAGGGTCATCTGTGCTCTGAAGATGTTTAAGTGTTCGTCCGGATCGGTGGAACAATAGTAAAGGTTCATGGTTAGGCCCCTCCACTTACTAAGAAGGGGCGTAGCGATGATGTCATTTGTGAAGGGATGACCTCTCGGGTTTGCTATTGTGCCCAGAGCAACGTGTTTAACGCTTTGGTGGGTATGATGGGTGAGTGGCGTGTGAGGCACCACTTGGGTTGGTACCTTCGTTCCAGATTGATGTGGAGGTGGTGTTGGTGCGCGAGAGTGTCCCTCTCGTTCAGATTGCTCAAGTCGTTCGAATAACCTTTTATTCTACTCCTTTAGATGAGCCATTTCCTCTGCTTGTTGTTGTCGCTCTTCTTCCTGTTTACGTCGGTCCTCCTCATGACGCAATTGATTTGTAACTCCTTTTTGAAGCAACTCTTGCATCTGAGTTTGGAGGGTTTGGAGCATCATCATATGCTCTTCTGTTGTGTTATCATTGTTGGTGTTGTTCATTGCTGAAACCATCTTTGCTTGTTGAAATCCTTATGTCTGGGAAAAGAGATTACCTGGCCCCACGGTGGGCGCCAATTGTACCTGTGTGGCCAGAGTAATATTGATCCACCTTGATACACAATTGTTGTCATGCTAGCAGTTAGCTAATTCTTCAAGTTCTTTCTCCTTCACGCGTGCGCTCGTCCGATCGGCGGGGGTACCTGCGATTGTACTCCGACGCTCAAGTCAGTGCTAGTCTTTAGTCTAGTCTCTCAGGATATCATAAAAACGTACCTTTTCCCCCTTTCAGAAGTCCTTTTAATAGGTTGACTTGGGCTTTGGTTCGTGTGGGCCAGGTAACTGGCTGTCAAAGACATGCGTAGTGGTCCTTAGGTCATTTGTAGTGGTTTCCTGATATTAAGGGAATGCTTCTCGAAGTGTCTCTGACTTATTCAACGCTAGTTGTAACCGTTTCCTTGCCACGTATTTACTATATTACATTATTTAATGTATAGCCTCGGTCGTCCGGGGCCGAGCGGTACAATTTTCAAAATAAACTTTCCAGATGTTCTGGAATGTATTTCTGGAATAACTTTTTCGGAGAGTGTTCCAATAAAAACTGTCCAGAATAAAGACGAATTAGATGGTACATTTAGTCATTTAACCTAGTTGATGGAGGAGTAGGAAGAGTTTTTAATGGGGTGCAGGAAGAACCACCCAAAACACAAATTTGTTGGATCATGGAATGGGCCCAATTTTTTACACCTTATCAAAATTCTTATACACTAATCAAATCTTAAAAAAAATTGTTTTACCTTTTTCTAATAACTTCTAGATTATCTTCTTTGGAAGATACTTTCCATAATTCATGAAATGTATTCTGCAACATGTTTTCTGGAATTTCTGGAATAAACTTTCAAGGACTAATTAATGTTTCGGAATATATTTTTTAGAATAACTTTTTTGGAGTGCATTTCAGAAAGAACTTTTCGGAATGAGAGCGAATTAGATGGTGCATTGGTCATTTCACCTATTTGATGGGGTCCATGAATAACTTTGATGGTGCAGGAAGAAAAGCCCCGATTGAAAATCGTGAGTAACAAATAGAAAAACTTCTGGGCCGGCCAAATGGGCCAAGTGTTTTAGAAAATGAGCAATTGCTTCCTGCACCATATTAGTGCACCCAATTCCAAATGAAAAGATGAAAATGCCCTTAAGGTATTATTTTTTTTATTGCGGATTTTCTTATTCAGAATGGGCTTTTGATTTTTGTTTCCAGATTTTTATGTCTGGAACACAAAAAGGTCTTCCACATCTACTTTTTCGGAATGTATTATTTTCAATTCTAGATTTTCATATCTAGAATAAAGGGTATTTTCAGAATTTTAAAAATATGTTGGGTGCAGGTTCAAAAATGTTGGGTGTAGGAAGAATTTGCCTAGAAAATGTCGTACAAATATTAGAGCATGGGCTGCAAATAGAATGCTGCTGGGACAGCAGAATAGACCCAGTCTTTTTGAAAAGATATATACATGGGTTGTAAATAGCAATGCTGCTAGGCCAGCGGAGTGGGCCCACTCTTTTTTGGAAAGGATGGTGCGGATATAGAAAAGGAGTGCCAATAGTGAATATTCTGCGCAAGCCGAGTGGATCCAATTTTTTAAGAGACTGAGGGTGAGAGTATAAACAACGAGTGATGACTAGCACAAATGCTGAACCAAGTGAATAGACCCAGATTTTTGTAAAAAAACAAGTATTTGGAACAAACCCATGGTGTAAAAATAAAACCAATATGAAAAACAATGAGTGGCCCCACGTATGGTTGACATAAAATAGGGCCCCACTTGTACTAGCTTGCACATGGATTTAGGAGGTAAATTGGCAAAGAAAGATTGCAACTTACAGCAAAATTGGTTTAAGTAAAAGTCTAGGGTTTAAAATTTTAAAAAATACAAAGTAAATTTTATGTTTACAAAAAATCTTTTTTAAATATTAATCTAACCAAAACGTTTAAAAATAGATTTAAAATATAAAAAAGTATAATTTTTTGTTTTCAATTTAAAAATAAAATAAAAGTATAATATTTAAATTATAAAAAATAAAAAATATTATATATTTATATAGTAAATCATTTAAATATAGATTGAAGAAATATAAATTCAAAATAAAAGGGCTGACACCATGGGACATGGTGCAACCAACATTTTCTATTTGAAAAATGCAGTTTTTCCTGCACACCTACGTTTTTCTTCTTGCACTCCTACAATGTAATGCAAAGACAAAAATATTTCTATTATTTTTTAAAAAACCCAAAATGCACATAAGATCAACACTACTCTTCTTCTTTTGCCCACAAACTGCACACACGAACTCCATTTCTCTCTGAATAGCGACGACGTCGCTCCATCTCTTAGCACAAGAAGGTGTTTCTGTTGGTGGTGTCTCAACGAGTTGGCAAGTAATTTTTTTTTGTTTTCGGATCCATAGTTCCATTTTTTTCGGATTATCGTTTCCGTAGTTCATATCTGTACCAACCAGTCATCGGTCATCGGTGTCTAAGAGTAATGGTGGGCCACGTAAGGTGGGTCCCATAAATCATATCAGATACCAGTTAAACACCCAGATATAAGAAAGACCTAAGTCACAAGAGGATCATGCATGTGGTGTGTATGGTACATTCAGGTACGACACAAGCAAGTGTTCCTTGGAGGCGCTAAGGCCCGTTAGGGTTAGGGTTTCCAAGGGAAGACTGCATGCATCACAAATGAATACTTAGGACACCCACAAAACAAATGGCCCCGCAACATTGGTGCAGGAGTTGGTACCTTGGTGGCCATACTGTTAGTCGTTGCACTCCAGTAAAGGGAAGTCTTATGTGCCAGATTACGCTAAGATTGTGTAATAGCGGTGCAAGGACGTTCTCCCAGGAACCCTAAATATGGGTAACGAAACATAAGTAACCCTAGTTACAACCTATATAAAGGGTGGTAAGAACCCTAACAAGGTACACTGTTTCTAAGACTGAAACTACTTTATTCACTTACTGTTTCTTTGCCCTAGTACTGACTTAAGCATCAGAGTGCAAACGGCCACCAAGGCGCCCCTTTGTCTTTGAAGGTGAGAAGTTCTTCAACCCAAGGAAGTTCGATTCCTAGGTGGAGACAGGCGGGCCAGAGACTGCCTTTCGAGTCAACCGGCGAGAACATTTGACACCCACCGTGGGGCCCGATAAAATTAGGTCCCACTCACAACCGTGTTAAGAGCTTACCAACAATATGAGGAGTACGAGCCAAGGATCAGTCGTGGCCGAAGGAGGGAAGAACGTTACCTTATAACAAATGATGGAGACCATACGTGATGGAGATCAAGCTCAAGTGGATATGGAGGCCAATCATCAAGAGCAAGAAGAAGTTGAGGCTCAAATAGAGGACACTCATGGAGGTCAAAGCCCACCTCAAAAGCTTACAAGGAGCATGTTCAAAGCTTTAGGAGCTAATGGACGTTTATTTTCTCTTTTTGTAATTTCTTTGTTTGAAGGTGCTTAGAGGGAAACATTAGAAACCTCTTTTGTTAAAACATCTTTAGGTCTTTAGTTAGGAGTCTTAGGGGGGGTGCGTTAGTAGATAGGTGTAGGAGTAATAGGGAGGTGCCAAAGTGAGAGAGGAGGTCACACCTTCCTCATGACTTAGATTGGCGCCACTTTCATTTGTATTTGGGGGGAATTTTGAATTTATTTAGCTTTGCATTTCAGCACCTCTAGGCTATAAATTAAGGTGCTGCCTTTGTATTTTGGCAGATTTGAATTTTGATTAGAGAAACTATACTCAATTTTTGAGAGAGCAATTGGAGAGCTTTGTGCCTTCCTCACTTAGTCTTATCTTGAGAGTTCTATGGTTACCTCAAGTGGCGGCTTGCACACTCATCTTGGAGTCACCATCCTCTAAGTGGCGTGATCATCCAACCATTCCTCCATCTTCATGAGCTTTCTCTTCTCCTTCCTTCCTTCTCTTTTTATATTCATGTCTTAGCTTGCTTCCTTTGTTTTTCAATTCGACATTTTTCAGTCATTTGTATTTTGCTTCGGTTCATTTTCTACTTTGTTGTTATTCATTGTTTCTTCTTCATTTCTAGCCTTTTTGTTCGGTGCAATTCTGTTCTTGTGCTTTTTGTTCGGTGCCTTTGCCTTTTCTTCCATTTTGTTCGGTTCAATTTGACAATACATTGAACTTCCATATGAGTTTGGGTTTTGGTACTAGTCTTGGTGAGTTCTTGATCATAGAACCTTGATCCAATTCTATCTTAAAGTGCCTATCTCATATCCAACTCAAGAAGATTCCTAAGAATGTCAAGAATCATTCATATTGTGCTATTGGAATCATATCATGTGGTATCATGAGTTTAGGTGTGTTCTTGTTTAATTTTTGAGTTGTGTTGCACTTTAATTTCAAGAGCTCTTTAATTTCTTGCAATTTACGTTTCTGTTTTAGGCTTATTTGAGTTTTATTGCTGTTTTCTTTATGTTGCCTATCATATGTTTGAGTATTTTCCTTTTTGAATCCATACAAGTTTTGTCTTAGTCTTGTTTTTCCATAATTGTCATCACTTCTTGTAGTACTTTTATTGATTTTGTTGTTTCTTGCTTTGGTGTCATATAATTTTCTGAGTTTGATATTTTATCCTTTGTGCATTTTCTGTTTTAGAATTGAGTTCATGCTTGTATTTTAGACCTATACAAGTTCATATACATCATTTTCCATTATGTCTTTGCTAGTTCATAATTCTGTTTTTCATTCCTATTAGGATTCCTCTGTTTTCTGAAAACGTGCTTACTGTTTTTCCTTATTGCAATTGATTTCCTTACTGGAAAATTCTGAAATTCTGGATTTGTGATCTTCAAAGTGTTAGAAAAGAATAGAAAAAAGAAGTACTCAAAAATTAAAAGTACACAAAAAATGATAAATAAAATACAAAAAGTGTACAATTCTGCCGAAAAAAATACGGTAATCTGGCAGCAATTTTGAAAAATTTATCTCAATTAATTGGCTTACTGTTTTTGCGTGATTCCAGTGCCATTTTTGAGCTAAGATCTTGAAGTTTCTGTGGTTAAAATTTCATAATCCAGTTCGCTTTATATCATTCCAGTTAAATCAGTGAACATCAAGCACAGTTTGCATAAAAATATTTTCCAGTAGCTTGTTTTTTGTTTTCTTCATCTACTCTAGTGCTTTTCTTTAAGTATTCTTTTGTGTGCCTACTTTCTCATTGAGTTCCTTATTTTTGTTGCTTGTATTTTGTTCATTAATCTTTGAGTTTGTCAAACATCTAGTATTCCTTTTGTTCTAGCCTTTCATTGCTTATACTTTTTCTTGTTTGTCTTTATTGCTTCTTTGGTTTTGTTGTGGTTGGCTTTGAGATTGGTGTGCCTTTCTTTGACATCTTTCATTTGAGGATTCCAAGACCTCAAGATCAGCTTGGTGTAGGGACATTATTTCTTTGAGAGTGACTTCTTTTTCTGGCCAAATTCACTTCGGCAATTTGGTTGCCAAATTCATTTGTTTTGCTAACTTTGTGTTTTTGACTTGTTTGCTGTTTTTGTGTGTTTGCTGTTTTTATTTGCAAATGGCTGGCTATTCAAGTGATGCATCTTACAAGCAGCACTCTCCTTCCAAAGCTTCGGTCCTTGGTGAATTGCATGAAGCTCAACGCACCATTAGGCGTTTGGAAGAGAAATTGCAAAAGATGGAGGTGCAACAAGCTAGGCCATCTCACTCTATCCATGATGGGCATCATTCACATAGACCTTCTTCAAGAGGTTCTTCAAATGATGTAGGCCGTGAAGAGGACCATAGGAGAAGGCGAACTCCACCCCAATACCATGGACATAGACATCACAACCAAGGGGAGAGACATCACCATGGAAATGGCTACTACCAAGATGCAAAGGCTAGGCTACCTTCGGTCAAGCTTCCTTGTTTTAATGGCTCTAGTGATCCCAATGTGTATTTAGATTGGGAAGCTAAGTGTGAACAAATATTTGTGATCCAAGATGAACACAAGCTTAAGTTAGCCACCTTAGAGTTTAGTGATTATGCCTTGAAATGGTGGCATGGTGTTGTAAAGGACATTATCTATCACAAGGGTCCTCCCGTGGACTCTTGGAACTCTTTAAAGGATCAAATGCGCGCTAGGTTTGTGCCCCCACATTTTAGGAAAGACCTCATGTTGAGACTCCAATGATTTCAACAAGGCACGCTAAATGTGGATGAATATTACAAAGAGTTAGAAACGCTTGTGCTTAAAATTGAATTAGAGGAAAGTGAGGAAGCTATGATTGCTAGGTTTGTGAGTGGTCTAAGGAAGGATATTCAAGATGTTGTTGAGTTACAAGAGTATTCATCATTGGGTTCTTTAGTTCATCTTGCAATGAAGGTGGAAGCCCAACTTGCTAAGAAAAATTCTTTAAAAAATGCTCCCAATGATGGTTACTACAACAATTCTTGGAGGAACAAAAAGTCTTTTTCAAAATTTCCTTCTAAAGATTCTTCTTTCAAACCCAAGGAACCTAAGCCATCTACTTCTAGGCCTAAATCACCAACTAGATAGTCTAGTAAGAAATGCTTTAAGTGTATGGGTTATGGTCACATTGCGGCTAATTGTCCTTCTAAAAGGAATATGTTTGTGCATAATGGCATTGTTATGAGTGAGCATGATTCAAATTCACCTAGGCATTCTTCACCATCTAGGGCGTCTAGTGAGGATGAGAGTGAGTGTCCACTTGAAGGGGATTTGTTAGTTGTGAGAAGACTTCTTGGCCAAGTTTCACAACCTTTTGATGAAAGTCAAAGGGAAAATATTTTTCATACAAGATGTCTTATTCAAAACAACATTTGCTCTTTGATAGTGGATGGGGGTAGTTGTGCTAATGTGGCTAGTACAAGAGTAGTAGATAAGCTTGGATTGCCTACTATCTCTCATACAAAGCCCTACAAATTGCAATGGCTTAGTGAAGTAGGAGAAATTGTTGTAAATAAACAAGTCCTCATCCATTTCTCTATTAGAAAATACAAAGATGAGGTATTATGTGATGTTGTGCCCATGGAAGCTACTCATGTTCTTTTGGGAAGGCATTGGCAATTTGATAGAAAAGTTTTTCATGATGGCTTTACCAACAAACTTTCTTTTGATTTCCATGGTCACAAGGTTACTTTAAAATCTCTCTCTCCTAGAGAAGTCCATGAGAACCAAATCATCATGAAAAAAAAGAGGGAGAGTGAAAAAGATAAAAAAGATAAAAAAAGATAAGAGTTCTAAGCCTACACTCCTTGTGTCTAGGCATGAGATTCAAAGGGAAATAGTGGCTCATCATCCTCTTTTCTTAGCCATCCCTAGAACTCTTAAGATAGAACCACTTGTTGATAGTCCTCATTGTTTGGAAAATTTGGTAGAAGAGTTTCAAGATGTGTTTCAAGATCCTCCAAAAGGACTTCCACCTTTGAGAGGGATTGAGCACCAAATTGATTTGATACCGGGCTCTTCTTTACCAAACCGTCCAGCATATAGGACCAATCCAAGTGAAACCAAGGAAATTCGCCAACAAGTTAAGGCTTTGATTGAGAAAGGGTGGGTTCAAGATAGCATGAGTCCTTGTGCTATGCCTATCATCTTAGTGCCTAAAAAGGATGGCACATGGCGAATGTGTTCGGATTGTAGGGCCATCAATAACATTACCATTAAGTATAGGCATCCCATACCTAGACTAGATGATTTGTTGGATGAATTGCATGGTTCAAAAATCTTTTTAAAGATTGATCTTAAAAGAGGCTACAATCAAATCTGTATCAAACCGGGTGATGAATGGAAGACGGCTTTTAAGACCAACTTTGGTTTATATGAGTGGTTAGTTATGCACTTTGGTTTAACTAATGCATCAAGTACCTTCATGCGCCTCATGCATCATGTTCTTAGACCTTTCATTGGTCTCCAGAATTCGTGGTCGAATTCTCTCCAACTCGGGGAGTATGATGGAGATCAAGCTCAAGTGGATATGGAGGCCAATCATCAAGAGCAAGAAGAGGTTGAGACTCAAATAGAGGACGCTCATGGAGGTCAAAGCCCACCTCAAAGGCTTACAAGGAGCATGTTCAAAGCTTTAGGAGCTAATGGACGTTTATTTTCTCTTTTTGTAATTTCTTTGTTTGAAGGTGCTTAGAGGGAAACATTAGAAACCTCTTTTGTTAAAGCATCTTTAGGTCTTTAGTTAGGAGTCTTAGGGGGTGTGCGTTAGTAGATAGGTGTAGGAGTAATAGGGAGGTGCCAAAGTGAGAGAGGAGGTCACACCTTCCTCATGACTTAGATTGGCGCCACTTTCATTTGTATTTGGGGGGAAATTTGAATTTATTTAGCTTTGCATTTCAGCACCTCTAGGCTATAAATTAAGGTGCTGCCTTTGTATTTTGGCAGATTTGAATTTTGATTAGAGAAACTATACTCAATTTTTGAGAGAGCAATTGGAGAGCTTTGTGCCTTCCTCACTTAGTCTTATCTTGAGAGTTCTATGGTTACCTCAAGTGGTGGCTTGCACACTCATCTTGGAGTCACCATCCTCTAAGTGGCGTGATCAATCTTCATGAGCTTTCTCTTCTCCTTCCTTCCTTCTCTTTTTATGTTCATGTCTTAGCTTGCTTCCTTTGTTTTTCAGTTCGGCATTTTTCAGTCATTTGTGTTTTGCTTCGGTTCATTTTCTACTTTGTTGTTCTTCATTGTTTCTTATGTCTAGCATCTGACACCGGGGCCAGCTGTTCATTCCTGAGGAGGGGGCGTTCGAAGGAATCCCTTAACCCCTGATCAAGGACTAAGCGCCTGGGTCTTTAACTTATACTGATATTTGGCACTGGGGCTAGTTGTTCATACTTGAGGAGGGGGCGTCCCGAAGGAATTCCTTTACCCCTGATCAAGGACTAGGCTCCCGGATTTTAACTTATACTAATATCTGGCACCGGGGCTAGTTGTTCATACTTGAGGAGGGGGCGTCCCGAAGGAATCCCTTTACCCCTGATCAAGGACTAGGCTCCCGGATTTTAACTTATACTAGACATACCTGTTATCTTGCTCTGAACTTGACTTCTGCTTGAGTATCTGGTGGTGACGCCTTGTGTTGGCGACGCCCTGTTCTAGTAACACCTTATCTTGGCATCGCTATCTTGGCGACGCCTCCTCTTGGCGACGCCTTATCTTGGCGACGACTCATCCCGGCGACGCCTTATCTTGGCGGCGCCTCAAGTTTCCGTCTTTGTTTCCTTAACCTTTGATCTTACGTTCGAATGAGAGAAAAACTAGAGCAAAAATATCTTAAACTTCTCTTTTCTTTATTTGGGTGACCTCATTAAAAAACCCCCGGGAGGGAAAAAGAGTGTCCCTTTTACAAACTTCAACTGGAATAACATCAACTGAAATAAAACTTTAAATTCGCCGCATTCCAGCTACGTGGGATGGTCCCCCTTCTAAAGTCTCTAGCTTATACGAACCATTCCCTTTGGCCTTGGTTATTCTGAACGGTCCAGTTCACTTGGGAGACAACTTGTTTTCTAATTCGTAGGGGTGGGCCTTCCTCATGACCAGATCACCAACCTAGAACTGTCGCAGCTTCACCTTGGAGCTGTACTAACGCTCCACTCTTCTCTTCACGGCCTCAGCCTTAATTTTCGCTTCTTCTCTAGCTTCATCTATCAGGTCCAGGTTCACCCTTCTTTCTTCGTTGGATTCTTCCGCCACAAAACCCAGGAAACGGGGCGAGCTCTCGTGGATCTCCACTGGGATCATGGCGTCCGATCCATACACTAAGCTGAAAGGTGTCTCCATGGTGGAGGATTGAGGCGTGGTGTGGTAAGCCCATACAATCCTTGGTACTTCATCTGCCCACGCCCCTTTAGCCTTCTCTAATCTGCGTTTCAAACCCCTCAACAAAACTCTGTTTGCTGACTCGACCTGCCCATTTGTCTGGGGGTGTTCGACCGATGCAAACACCTGCTTGATTCCTACTTCTGCACATAGCTTCCCCAACTGTTGGCTCGCGAACTGGGTGCCATTGTCTGAAATGAGACGCCTTGGTACCCCGAAACGACACACAATGTTCTTCCAAACAAAGTGTTGTACCTTGTGCGCGGTGATCTGTGCCACTGGTTCGGCTTTTATCCACTTGGTGAAGTACTCGATGGCAACGATCAAGTACTTCATCTGCCTTATCGCCAATGGGAATGGGCCTAGGATGTCAATCCCCCAAGTATGGAAAGGCCATGGGCTGTATATGGATCTCAGTTCCTCTGGCGGCGCCTTGTGCCAATCAGCGTGCATCTGACACTGCTTGCAATGCTGAGCGTATCGCACGCAATCCTCCCTTACTGTTGGCCAGAAAAACCCTGCACGTATTACTTTGGATGCCAAGGATCTTCCTCCCACGTGGCTCCCACAAATACCTTCGTGGAGCTCAGCCATTATCTTGGTGCACTCATCACTGCTTACACATGTCAAGATAGGGTGCGTAAACCCATGCCTGAACAATATCCCGTCTACCAGGGTGTACCTTGCGGCGTTCCTCGGTTGACTCGAACACCTTCGTGCGTCTCTACGAACTGTGCTTCAAGAACCCCTTTGCTCCTGTTCCAACGTTCTCCTTCCTCCACCGTGAACACCTGAAACAAATAGACAAATGGCGCCCTCGCGGCCGTTTGAACTCCGATGGTCAAGTCAGCTATTGGGCAAGAAACATCGAAACACTTCCCGTCGCAGAACACCGTAAGCTGAATGTTCAGAGAAATGCGTAACTGAAAATTGTAACTGAAAATCCTAGCCTCTGGTAAAATGTGTTAACTTGTGTAAAAGACGTACCTTAGCTATGTTTGTTGTTAACCTTATATACCTTTGGTGTCCTTGCCTTCCTGTGTATCTGTGACTTAAGCGTTCTGTGGGGGCGTCTTAGCGACACTGACGCCCAGACTTAGGGTCGTGCAGTGTGTAAGACTTCCCTGCCGTAGTGCGACTGGCGCGGGGGTGACTGCATGGGTGTCAACTCATGCACCCATTCTCTGAGTTAAACGCCCTGGGAGTTCCCTGCCTTCCTCATGTGCCATGCATGTGGATCACCCTCTGGGACGTGACCCTCCCATGGGTCGTGTCTGTCCCAGTGGCTTTCCAACGGTGGTACGTACTGCTGCGTCCCCACACCTCATGCACGGGTCCCTCGTGAGTTGGGTCTCTCCCTACTGGTAACTGGGGGTGTGGCTTGAAAACCACCTTTCTTTATCTATCATTATTGTTTGAGGTGTCGAGGCCTCCACGCCCTGCTCCTGTGCCGCCTCCTCCACGGTCACCCCTACCCGTGGCATAAGGAGACACTTCTTTGACCTGCTATGCTTTCCAGGGGTCCCATTATGTTGACTTTGGTCAACGCCCGAACCCGGTCAACGCCAGAGGCTGGTCAACGCCCGAGGACCGTACGGTACACAAGACCCCCAGTCTCAAGCTGTTAACTTGTTCAGCGAAGAGACTTGGCCTCGCCCTACCGTCCTACGTGGCCTCTGGTGATAGGACAGGCATAGTGCACTGAAGTGACGCCTTCCTGTTCATGTTGTGATCAACGCACATGTGGCTTAATCGTGCGGTTGGGACTTAACGGCGCTTACGCTTCTCAAGTTTATGTTAAGTCTTTCAAAACTCGCGCTCCATGCACTGTTCCATCACTTGCATTTGTTCTTACACTCTTCATCTTCTTCCTCGAGCTTTCTTTGATTCCTTCTTACAAAGACTGAAACTTTCGCTCATCAACAATCAAAGGTATGATTTTTACGCATTGATTGATCTTTACTCTTGATCTTATGTACTGATAGACTTCCTGGGACTGTTTAGATTCTCGCATTTACGCTTTTCTCAGCATTTTCCTCGTTCCCCTGTTTTTTGAGTTTTTCCGCGTCGGTAGGGTTTTTTGGGTTTTCCTTAGCTTCGCGCCATAGCCTCCATTTGTTGAACCTTTGCTTTTCTTTCCCAACTTCTTTGACCATGGCGAGAACGAAAATCACAGCCAACCCTCCTCCTAGCGTCAATTACAAAACATCGTACCCTTGGGCCTCCGATAGGCTTCTCGCAAAGACCTCTTCTATTACAGCCATCGCCGATTGGAGGGCTCATTTGGACAGTGAGCCCAACTTTGTGGGTAGGGCGTTTGGTAGGGTCCACGACACGTACATATCAGTTCGCCCCTGTGTTGCTGGCAAACCCGTGTTCGTAGACAACCGAGCCAACAACGGCGAACCCTTTTTCTTCTTTTATTAAACGGTCTTCAAGCGCATTAGGCAGCACCTCCCTTTCACTCGCTTCGATAGGGAGTTACTTACTGAACTCAACGTTGCCCCTGCCCAGCTGCATCCCAACAGATGGGCCTTCATCAGGGCCTTCTCCGTCCTTTGCGGCTACTTTGGCCACCCCCCCTCTGTAGACATCTTTTTGCACTTCTTCGAGGCCAAAAGCCCTGGGAAGCGGGGTGAAGGGGAGGGTCATCTTCACCTAGTTCCAATAATCCTACAAAGGATTCAAGGGCAAATTCTTCAAGGTGTGCTGCTCTGACCATGATCGCACAACCGTAGATGACTTTCCCCTCTACTGGTGAGCGAAGTGAAGTCAAAAAAAGTTAAGAGCTTGGATGAGCTCTCCTTTGCCGATCAGAACGTATGCCAGCTGCTGGCCAGCTTGGGAGTCGTCTTTGACACCGTAGAGCTCATAAAAAAGGAATATAACCCAGATGAGCTAGATGGTTATATTGGTACAAGAACCTGCTCTCAATCTGTTTCGTACATCGTCATGCTTTTATCTGCTAACTCATACTTGTACTAATTCTCTGATTTCTCATGTTTACTTCATTCTAAACTATTCCTCTTTGGTGCAGGCATGGTGCTGAACACTGAGAAACAGGCAAGACTAGTTGAAGTCTTATCTGTTCGCGACAATGCCACAACTGGCAAGGCGGGTACCTCTGCACATCCTGCCTCGCCTGCCTCTCCTACTGCTCCTCTTGCACCCTCTACTCAGGCCACTCCAACACCTGTTTCGTCACAAGCAACTCCAAACCCTGCTTCTCTACATGCCACACCTGCTCTCGCTTCTCCACATACTGTACCTGACCCCACTTCTCCAGCTCCAATTGCGGTTGTTCCTTTGTTCACAATAAGGGCTTCTCCTCCTCCAGCCCCCTAGAGAAAAACAAGGGGGTGGTGCTCATCAACTCTGATGATGATGAGGACTCTGTGGAGGGCCCTGCTTTCAAGAGGAGGAAAACTACCATGGTAGCAACCTCCCACTCATCCTCTGCCAAACGTCCTGCCTCTTTCAGGGACGACCCTCTAAGCGCCTCCTCTCCTTCAAACTTTTTTGCTCTTGAAGAGGGAGCCGAAACTGTTCCTGAGCCTGCTCCTTCACCTTCCCAGAGCTTCCCTAGGTCCTTCAGCAGATACTGAGATACTATCAACAAGAGGCCATGGGGGTTTCTGCTGATGAAGCGGTGCAAGAGAGCATGGCCCTCGGCTTTGGAGGGTTCTTGGCCCGCGCTGCCCGCCAAGCTGAGGCGAAAGGCAAGGAGCAACAAGCTTTGGCTCATGAGCTGGCTCAAGTGAAAGAGCAAATGGCCAACCAGGCTCGACGCTTCTTTATCCAGGAACCGCACTGACCTAGGAACTGGGTGTTCTACGAAAGACTGAGTTGGAGGCGAACAAGAAGCTCCACGACGAAGGCCAGAAGTATAGCACCCTTCTGACCAAGGTGGTGCCACTACGCATTGAGGTGGAGGAACTCAAAGAAGCTGCTGAGGCCACCAAAACCAAAATGGCCAGCCTCGAAGAGTGCTCTGTTACCCGGGAGGTACAACTGGGTAAGGTTGAAGCTGAACTTGCTGAAAAGACCGAAGCCCTTGAGAAGATCAAGTTGGAACTTGCTGAGCAGGCCAAAATCCTTGAGAAGAGCAAAGGGGAGCTTGCAGAGAAAACTGGAGCCCTTGCAAAAACTGAGAAGGAGATGGTTGCCCAAGCTGAGGGCTTCAAGAAGGTCGAGACAGAACTCCTCAACGATGCTGCCTATGCCGCCGGGTTTGAACCACGTCGTCAAAGGACAAGTTGTGCCAAGGAGCTTTCCACATAATGCTACTTAGCCTCTATACTTGAAAGTTGTATTCTTAAGAGCCTTTCGTACTGTGAATGTATCTTGCACTTTTAACTTAACTACTTTACTCACTTCTGCTTGCGTTTTTACTTGCCTCCTTTACTAACAACGCTTCTGATACTAACTTCATTCGTTATTCTGGGTAACTTTGTTTTCTCGAACTATAGGTAGCACGCCTTTTCATCTTTAAACTTTGTTGTCAAAACAATCTGTAATGAGACAAGCGTGCGCGGACCTTCGATTGTCCTTACCTTTCTCTCTAACTCGAGCCTGGGGGCTCCTTCACTTGGCAATTACTCGTACTTCGTGCTCTCAAGGCGTCCAGTCTCAAAGAGCGTTACTGGCCTCATCATCACTCAAAGGCGAAGGAGGACTTATCTGGTTGAAGCCTACTGTTCATGCTTGGAGCCCACACTCGAGGAGGCGCCCCCCGCCGCTCTTCTCGAGGTGTCTAAACACCAGGTCAATCGATAGGCTTGGTGCCCACGCCCGAGGAGAGGTGTGCCAAGAGCAGCGCCGCTTGTCCTCGGTGTGTCTAAACATCAAGACGATCAGCGCACTTGGTGCCCACGCTCGAAGGAGGCGCCCCCCGCCACTTCCTTTCGAAGTGTCTAAACATCAAGGCCACGGGTTCGTCTCTCATTGAACCGTGCTATCCTCGCTTGGTGCCCACACTCGGGGAGGCGTCTTAAAGGAAGCTACCACCCCTGCCCGAGGTGTCTAAACACCAAAGTGAGAGTGCTCATCCCTGCATTGTAAAGAAAACTTGAGGGTTCATATGCTCGAAATGCAACTTTATTGGGTGACCTCATTAAAAAACCCTTGAAAAGGAAAAAAAGTGTCCCCTTAAACTGTATACAATGCAGAGTTTTTAACTAAAATAAAACTTGAGATTTGCTGTGTTCCAAGTGCGAGGGATGGCGCCTCCCTACAGGGTCTCAAGCCTGAACGCCCCGTTTCCCAGGACCTCGATTACCCTAAAGGGACCAGTCCACTTGGGGGACAACTTGTTCTCTAGTTCGTACGGATGAGCCTTCCGCATTATCAAGTCAGCAACTTGGAACTGCCGAGGCTTTATCTTGGAACTGTATTGGTGCTCCACCTTTCTCTTCACCACTTCAGCTTTGATCCTCGCCTCCTCTCTGACCTCGTCCAACAAATCCAGATTCACCTTTCTCTCTTCGTTAGACTCCTCGGCCACGAAACTTTGAAAACGCGGCGAGCTCTCGTGGATCTCTAACGGGATCATCGCATCTGATCCATACATCAGGCTAAAGGGCGTCTCCTTAGTGGAGGATTGAGGCGTGGTGTGGTAAGCCCACACTATCCTGGGAACCTCTTCCGCCCATGTCCCCTTAGCTTTCTCAAGCCTTCTCTTCAATCCTCTAAGCAAGACTCTGTTAGCAGACTCCACCTGCCCGTTCGTCTGGGTGTGCTCGACGGACGCGAACACCTGCTTTATGCCGACCTTTGTACACAGCTTGCCCAATTGTTGGCTTGTGAACTGTGTACCGTTGTCGGAGACAAGACGCCTTGGTACGCCAAAGCGACACACAATATTTCTCCACACAAAATGTTGTACCTTGTGGGCCGTGATCTGTGCTACCGGCTCGGCTTCAATCCACTTCGTGAAGTATTCAATGGCCACTATCAAATACTTCATCTTCCTTATTGCTAACGGAAAGGGCCCCAAAATGTCGATTCCCCATGTATGGAAGGGCCACGGGCTATAAATGGACCTCAGCTCTTCTGGTGGTGCCTTTTGCCAATCGGCGTGCTGTTGACACTGCTTGCACCGCTGGGCGTACCTCACATAATCTTCTCTTATTGTTGGTCAGTAATACCCTGCACGTACAACCTTCGACGCTAAGGACCTACCACCAACATGGCTCCCACAAATCCCCTCGTGGAGCTCAGTCATTATCCTTGTACACTGATCTCCGCTCACACACGTCAAGATCGGGTGAGTGAACCCATGCCTGAACAATGCTCCGTCAACAAGGGTGTACCTTGCGGAGTTTCTCTTTATCTTCTTGCCCTCCTCGGGCTCTATTGGAGTATCCTGTCGACGAGGTAGCGCCTATAGGGCATCATCCACGTGTCCCCCTCCTCCAGCATGCATACCTGCATAGGATCCTCCCCTCCTAGTGAGACCAGATAAACACTTACGCTGGGCGTCCTCAGCGTGTCCTGAGTCAACAACCGATGACTCCTCGCCCTTCCCTTGAACGCACTGATCTGAAGGACGCTTACCATGTTATTTGCAACAAACATTTGTGGTGTTTTGAGGGTTTCATGTATTACCCTCCTCTGCCTTCCCCCCTTGCTCGAGCTGGCCAGCTTGGCGAGCAGGTCAGCACGAGCATTCTGCTCCCTTGGGACGTGTACCAACTCAAACACCGCGAACGCCCCCTTCAAAACTTGAACATAGCCCAAGTACGCAGCCATCTGTGGATCTTTGGCTTGGTACTCCCCGGTTACTTGACCTGTAACCAACTGGGAATCGCTCTTTGCCAGAAAGCTCCGTGTGTCCATCTCCTTGGCCAAGAGCATTCTAGCTATTAAGGCCTCATACTCCGCCTGGTTGTTACTGGCTTTGAAGGCGAACCTCAGGGCCTGCTCTATCAACAACCCATTTGGCCCCTCCAAGGTCACACCGGCTCCGCTTCCCTGCTGATTGCAGGACCCATCAACGGAGAGTACCCACTTGAAACTAACCTCCTCTTCTTGCTGCGCACTCCCTAGGGAGAGCTCCGCCACGAAATCCGCATAAACTTGGCCTTTTATGGGGCCTCGGGGCTCATACTGGACATCGAACTCCAATAGCTCCACCGCCCAGCGTACCCTCCTCCTTGCCACGTCTGGCTTCTGCAGCACTTTCCGAATAGGGAGGTCCGTCATCACTACCACTGTGAAGCTCTGGAAGTAATGACGGAGCCTCCTGGCCGAGAACACCATGGCCAGTGCTGCCTTCTCTAAGACCTGATACCTCACCTCTGGCCCTTGTAACACCTTTCTCTTGTCCTGCTCCTGGACGTGGACTGAGTTGATCGCACGCTCAGTCACAGTAAAATACAACCGGAGGGGCACGCCCATCTGTGGCTTGCACAGCACGGGGGGAGCGTTCAGGTACTCTTTTAGCTTGAGGAACGCCGCCTCACACTCCTCAATCGACACAAACCGACTGTTTCTTCTTAAACACTTGAAGTAGGGGTGACCCTTGTCCCTTCCAGCGGATACGAATCTGGACAAGGCCGCCATCCGCCCTGTCAACTGTTGTACTTCTTTCACCGAGGCGGGGCTCTTCACGGCGAGGATCGCCGCACACTTGTCTGGATTCGCCTCTATCCCACGCTCGGTGAGTAGGAACCCCAAGAATTTGACCGCCTCAACCTCGAATACGCACTTTTCGGGGTTCAGCTTCAAACGATACTTAGCTATTGTAGCAAATAGCTCCTCCAGGTCGGACACATATTGAACCTTCTCTTGCAAGGTCACCACCATGTCATCCACCTAGGCCTGCACATTTCTTCCCAACATGGGTGCAAGGACCTTGTCCATCAACCTCTGATAGGTGGCGCCTGTGTTCTTCAGGCCGAACGACATCACTGTGTAACAGTAGCAGGATGTCTCGGTCATGAACGCCGTTTTGCACTCGTCACGGGGGTGCATCTTGATCTGGTTGTAAAAACGTATCCAAAAAGCTGAGCATCTTGCAGCCCGAGGCGCTGTCCACCAACGCGTCGATGCTCGACTAAGGGTACGAATCCTTTGGGCACGCCTTGTTGAGGTCAGTGAAGTCTACACACATCCTCCACTTCCTATTGGCCTTCTTCACCAAGACCACATTGGCCAACCACTCAGGATATTGAATCTCCCTGATGTGGCCGGCGTTCAACAACTTCCTCGTCTCTTCCTGTATGACCAGCCGCCTCTCTTCGTTAAACTTTCTTCTTCTCTGACGCACAGGTCAGACTTTGGGGTCCATGGTGAGGCGGTGGCATAGAAAATCGGGGTCAATACCTGGCATGTCCGAGGAGGAACATGCGAAGGCATCTAAGTGTTGCGCTATCACTCCAGCTACCAGATCTTGCTCTGCTTGGTCCAACGACTTTCCAAGCTTGAACGTCTTACCGCCAATCTGCCTTTCCACAACGTTCTCAGCTGGCTCGGGTCGCCTCTCCCGAGCGTTCTCTGCGCGGGCTACGCCTACACGGTCCTCCTCCATGGGTGCCTCCTCCATGGGTGGGCGCTCCACTACCATGAACACACCCCTCTTCGTTTTGAGGCTATTCTCATAGCACCTCTTGGCCTCTTGCTGATCGGACTTGATCACGATCACCTTCCCACTCAGATCGGGCAGCTTCATCTTAATATGGCGTGTAAACGACACCCCCTAAACCGATTCTGAGCCGACCTTCCCAACAAGATGTTGTACGCTGATTGGGAGTTTACCACTAGGTATCTTATGTTCTCTGTGCGGGAGGCGGAGCCATCTGTGAAGGTCGTCCTCAGCTCCGAATAACCACGCACCTCCACTTGATCTCCCGCAAAACCATACAAACACCCTGTGTATGGCCTAAGCTGGTCAGGAGACAACTGCTACTTATTAAACGTAGACCAGAACATCACATCCGCCAAGCTACCCTGGTCTACAAGCACTCAGTGTACTTTCCTCCCCGTTGTTACAACCAAATCACCACCGGGTCGTTATCATGGGGAACGACGTCACAAAGATCAGCCTTCGTGAACGTGAGGTCGACGTCGAGTGAGTCGTCCACCACCTGCTCCGCTACGAACATTACCGAACACACATACCTCTTGCGCTGAGAGGCAGTGCACCCTCCATTCGAGAATCCACTTGAGAAGTTGTGGATATCTCTCCATGGATGGGCATCTCGTGAGCTTGGACCTCTGCTGACGCTGTCAAAGCCTCAATCCCTGATGGCCTCGCTAGGTAATCATTCAGGAAACCGCTCTTCACAAGCTCATCCAGTTGATGCCCCAACGCCAAGCAGCTGTTTATCGGAAACGCTCGGTGGAACTCGCACCATGCATCCTTGTGCGATCCCAACACCTTATCAGTCTTCACCGGCATCTTCAACCTGTCAGCTATGTTGGGCACAAAGATCATGTCTTTCAATTCCACCACGAAGTTGTGCTTCACCGACTTATTCTCCCATGAGTGCCCCTTAGCCTGGGGCTTCCTTGGCTCGTAGGGCCACTTTCCTCCTTGACCCCTCTTCCCCGTCGCGACCTTGTTCACCCTCATGGGCTGTGCGCACGACAGTGCTCGTGGACGCGCGGGAAAAACGCTCGCGTGCTTCTCATTTACCTCACCTTCCGCTGCAATGTGTGCCACCACACGACGCCTAATCTCAACGAAAGTTTTGGGGCGACATTTGATGAGCAACTCACTGAAAGGTCCAGGGCAGATTCCCTTCCTGAACGCATGGACTATCATCCGTGGTGTTGACCCTCACCATCTGTGCCTTAAAAAGATTAACAAACTCTTTCAACATTTCCCCCTGATACTGCCTTACGTCGAAGAGATCGTAGGAATTGGGCGGGGGAGCATGATTCGCTATGTACTGCTATCTGAATAGCGTTGACAGCTGCGCGAACGAAGTCACGTGGCCATTTGGAAGGCTGATGAACCACTCCATCGTTGTTTCCACCAACGTGCTCATGAACAGCTTACATCTGACGGCATCAGAACCGCCAATTAGCATCATCTGAGTATGGAATGCTGTGAGGTGCACCTCTGGATCCTTCATCCCGGTGAACGTGGCTTTCGGCCCCATGAACGTAGCATGGATCGCAGCATCCATAATTGCATGTGAGAAAGGCATAGGAAACTCCCTGGGAGGCATTGCGCACTCTTGCTCCTCTGTTTCGCGACTCCCAGCCTGGTTGTGTAACCCGCGACACAACTCTTCGTTGGTGCGGTGCAACTCCTCATTTCTCGCTTGCGACGCCGCAAGGTCTAGCTGGATACGCTCCTGCTTCGCCTTCGACGCTGCCATCGCCTCCTGGAGGCCCTGCATCATCTCCATGACCTGGTGCAAGGTCAAGCTCTCACCTTCCACATGCGCCGTAGAACTCTGCCTAGTATTCCTCATTCTTGGACGTTTCTTGGCGAATCTTGAACTGTTTTATCAAATCTTGGAACTTTCTTCGGTGAATTTTATACTTTCTTGACGAATCTTGAACTTTCTTCAGTGAATCTGAGCGAATCTTGAGGATTCTTGACAAACCTTGACGAACCTTCACAATTCTCACTGGGTCTTGAACTTCTTGCGGTGGGACAGATGTTTTAGATCAAGCCCCACGGTGGGCGCCAAATGTTTCTGCCGATTGACTCGAACACCTTTGTGCGTCTGTACGAACTGTGCTTCAAGAACCCCTTTGCTCCTGTTCCAATGTTCTCCTTCCTCCGCCGTGAACACCTGAAACAGAGAGAAAAATGGCGCCTTCGCGTCCGTTTGCACTCCGACGGTCAAGTTAGCTATTGGGCAAGAAACACCGAAACACTTCCCGTCGCAGAACACCGTAAGCTCAATATTTAGAGAAATGCGTAACTGAATTGTAACTGAAAATCCTAGTCTCTAGTAAAATGTGTTAACTTGTGTAAAAAACGTACCTTAGCTATGTTTGTTGTTAACCTTATATACCTTTGGTGTCCTTGCCTTCCTGTTTATATGTGACTTAAGCGTTCTGTGGGTGCGTCTTAGCGACACTGACGCCTAGACTTAGGGTCGTGCAATGCGTAAGACTTCCCTACCCAGACTTAAGGTCGACGTCGAGCACGTCATCCACCACTTGCGCCTCTACTAACATCACCGACCGTGCATACCTCTTGCGCTGAGAAGCAGTGTACCCTCCACCTGCGAAACCCCCCGAGATGGTGTGGATCTCTCCATGTACGGGCATTTCGTGCCCTTGGTCCTCACCTGACGTTGCTGAGGTGTCAGCCCTCTGCGGCTCCGCCAGGTAGTCGTTTAGGAACCCACTCTTCACCAGCTCATCCAATTGGTGTCCCAACGCCAAGCAGTTGCATATGGAATGACCAAACGCCTAGTAAAACTCACACCAAGCCTCCTTGTGGGGTCCCAACTTCTTGTCAGTCTTGGGTGGCATCCTCAACCTCTCTACTATGTTGGGCACAACTATCAAATCCTTCAGCTCTACCACGAAATTATGCCTTACAGGCTTATTCTCTCTCGCGCGCCCCCTAGTCTGAGGCTTCCTAGGCTCGTAGGGCTGCTTCCTAGCGGGGGCTCTCTTCTCTGTTGCAACCTCATGCACTCTCACAGGTTGCGCACGCACCGGTGCTCGTGGGCACGTGGGAAAAACACATGCGCGCTTCTCATTCATCTCCCCTTCTGGTGCGATGTAAGCCACCGCTTGACGCCTTATCTCGACGAAGGTTCTGGGGCGACTCCTGATGAGTGATTCACTGAAAAGCCCCGGACAAATCCCCTTTCTGAACGTGTGAACCATTATCGTTTCATCCTTAGTGTTAAGCCTCACCACCTGCGCCCCAAAACGGTTAACAAACTCCTTCAACGACTCACCCTGGTAATGTCTTACATCGAAGAGATCGTAAGATTTGGGTGGGGGAGCGCGATTCGCGATGTACTACTCCCTGAACAATTTCGACAACTGTGTGAACGACGTCACGTGGCCATCAGGGACGCTGATGAACCAATCCATTGTCGTCCCTACCAACGTGCTCATGAACAACTTACACCTTACTGCATCAAAACCACCAACCAGCATCATCTGCGTGTGGAAAGCTGTAAGATGGGCCCACGAACGTACGTAGCTGGTATCACAACATCCATAATCACTTCCGAGAAAGGCATGGGAAACTCCCTAGGAGGAGTAACGCATTCTCGTTCCTCTATTTCACGATCCCCTGCCTGGTTTCACAAATCACGTCGCAACTCTTCATTGGTTTGGTGTAGTTCTTCGTTTCTTGCTTGCGACGCAGCCAGATCAATCTGAATGCATTCTTGATCAGCCTTTGACGCTGCCATCGCTTCTTGAAGGCCCTGCATCATCTCCATGACTTGTTGCAGGGGAAGACCTTCGCCCCCGATTGGCGCAGCAAATCCTTGCCTTGTATTCCTCATTCTTGATCGATTGTTGATGAATCTTTCTCAGTTCTTGCGGTTGGGACAATCGTTTTAGATCGTGCCCCACGGTGGGCGCCAAATGTTCCCGCTGGTGACCTAAACGTCTTCGTGCACTTCTGATAACCTCGCGTCCAAGAATCCCTTTGTCTCTACGTGCCTTTTCCCTGATGGAATCACTTGAAACAAAGAGATAATGGGCGCCCTCGCGGCCGTTTGCACTTCGTCGCTCAAGTCAAACACCGGGCACAGAAACACTAAAACTCTTAACTCTGAGAGCTCTGTGTGTGTATCCTCTCTGTGTGTTACTTGCATTAGAAATGCGTACCTTCTCCTGTTGGTTGTTACCCTTTATATATTCTTTAGTGTTTATGCTCCCTTCGCTAACTGTGACATAGGCTTACTGTAGGTGTGTCTTAGCATTCGCTAAGGAAAGATCCTTGAGAGATAGGGAGGTTGACCTAATACAACCTATATAAAGGGTTGTAAGCAATGTAGTTAAAATCGCGAGTAAAATCGCAAAATCGTACGATGCAGCGAGTTTGGAGGCCAAACCGAGGTGACTCGGACGGCGGATCGGCGCCATCGCGGATCGTACCGCGTCGCCGCGCCACTCGGTGGATCGCTGCATCGGAGGTCGTCGTCGAGCTGCCTCGTAGCCTAACGCGACATGTTGTTTGCCCTAAAATTTTTTAACCTAGCGTGGCCCAATGCGACCCAAACTGTAGGACTCCATTGGTGTCGCTATCGTGCTCGCGTTCTCCGCTGTTCGCCATCGCCACCGCTCGCGAACGTCTCTGCCACCGCATGGAGGTGAAGAGCTGCAGCTGCTGCTACCCAAAACAAACTGTACCGTCCCATATCCGGGCGTTGACAAAGTCAAGGTCAAAGTCAACGTCGGGGGTCAGAGTCAACATAAGGCGTCGCCTAGGTGAAGAAACGCCAAGTGCTAGCGTCGCCAAGAGGAAGCGTCGCCAAGGTCAAGGCGACGCCTAGTTAAGGCATCACCCAGTTAAGGCGTCGCCCAACCAGAGCGTCGCTAAGGTCAAATGTCACAAAGGCGAGGCGATCACAGTGTGGCTCCCCTATACCCATGGGTAGGAAAGACCATGGAGGGAGCGACGCCGTGGGAAGGCCTTAAATCCCGATAATCCGGGGTAGTAATAAAGAGAAGAGAAAGGTGGCTTCAAGGCCATAGTGATAGCGCCAATATAGGGCAGCCTGACTCGTGAACTGCCCCTGCCGCCCAGAGATGCCCTCGAGATAGATACGACTCCAGGGGAGGGTCACGCCCAGGGTAGCCAGGTGCAGGGTACGCGAGGAAGGCAGATACGCTCTCAAAGTGAGTGACTAGATGTTTGGGGGGTATGAGTTGACACCCAAAAAGTCACCTCTAGCGCAGATGCACTCCCAGGTAGGAGGACTCACACGAAGAAACGCCTCCAGATGGGGTCACGGCGCTGTGAGGTCCTCCACGTGTACAGCAGCCAGGTCAGAATAGAAACGCCATTTTGTCAGGTACAATGTAATTAAAGTTATTTAATACAGTTTCTGTTTCGAGCGTTTAAGGTACTATAAATGCTCCCAAGCGTTTTAAACGTGTTAAATGCGCTACGTTTTATAATTAAATGCGCTTTAAGGCGCTTTGAATGCGGGAGTAGCTTAAATAGCGCTTTGAATGTTGGAAACGGGGTTCGGACTTTTGGCAAATTTTCCAGAAACTCTCTAGTTGCTTGCTCGAGCCTTGAGGTTACGTACAAGGGACTGGGGAAAGATCTTTGCCAGAGGGAGAAAATATACACTAGACACAGTTTCCTTTTTACCACCTTCAGAGTGTCATACGCGGTGCTCCGATACGGAGGTGCATAGTTTTTGGTGTTTCTTGCTGGCTGACTTGAGCGTCGGAGTGCAAACGGTCGCTAGGGCGCCCTTTTGTCCTTCTTTGCAGGAATCCATAGGTAACCAGTGGGAAGGAGTCCCTAGCTGACGGTTGAGGTTGCGCACGAAGACGTCCCAGGTCAACCGGACGGAACATTTGGCGTCCACCGTGGGGTCGATATAAAACATTGGTCCCATCGCAAGTTTGAAAAGATCTAGCAGGTCATGATAACGATCGAGAAAACAGTGAAGAATGGCCACCACTAGACGAGCTACCGCACGCGCTACGAGAGAAGAAATGTCCATGCAGTAGGTCCTAGAGATAATGAGGGGGCAGCAAGATGATATGGCAGAGTCGAAGATAGAACAAGAGCGCATGCAGGCGGATCTCGACGCCTCGCATGTGAGGAACGAAGAGCTCCGTCGCGTTAATGAGGAGTTGCGTCGGGGTCTGAGGAACAACCAGGGGCAACGCGAGAACGAAGAGATGGAGCATCTCACCCCGCTAAGGGAGTTTTCCACTCCCTTCTCGCAGGAGATCCTAGATGCAGCAATCCCTAACACCTTCGCAGGGCCCAAGGCGATTTTCACCGGGATGGAGGACCCCGAGGCGCATCTCACGGCGTTCCACACACAAATGGTGTTAGTAGGCGGCTCTGACGTCGCAAGATGCAAGCTCTTCATGAGCACTTTGACAGGAATGGCCATGGATTGGTTTATCAGCCTTCCTAGCGGCCATATCACCTCTTTCCAGCAGCTGTCCCAGTTGTTCAGAGAGCAATACCTGGCGAACAGGGCCCCGCCGCCGGTCTCTTACGATCTGTTTGATGTGAAGCAATACCAAGGGGAGAGTTTGAAGGAGTATATCAACCGCTTCGGGTCCCAAGTGGTGAAAGTGGGCACGTCGGAGGAGCCCATGATTGTGTATGCCTTCAAGAAAGGCGTGTGTCCCGACCCTTTTTGTGAATCCATTATTCGCAATCGCCCAAGGACTTTTGCTGAAATTCGGCGTCGGGCAGTGGAACATATCACCTCCGAAGGAGAGGTGTTCGAGAAGCGAACCAGCGTCGTGCCGTCACGCCCGAGGGCACACACGCGGGTTCAGCCCATTAGAGTCAACGACAGGAAGGAAGAAGTCAGAGGGGAGACGCCCCTATGAAGCCAGAAAACCCCAACCACGGGGTCTAGCAGAAGGGGATCGCCCAGTCAGAGAGAGGGCAAGGCCGGCGAGATACAACTTTGTAGTGGAGTTGAAGGACTTGATCGCCGTGCCTAATATAGCTGAGAGGTTGAGGTGACCGGCAAAAACTGACAAGGTGTTAGGGCCACGGAAAGACTCTTGGTGCGAGTTCCACGAGGCTTTTGGTCATCACATTGACAACTGCCTCTCGTTGGGTTACCAGCTTGATGAGCTGGTGAGAAGCGGGTTTCTGAAGGATTACGTCGCAGAACCCGCCGCGACCGCCGTCCTGCCGGCGTCCGTGGAAGAGGCGGCACCCATTCAGGATGATAGCAGGGACCAACCGGCGGCTAACGCCGTGGAGAGGGAGATTGGCGGCAAAACGTTTAAGTTAGGGCGTTTGCTGAGCCAAGAAGAACAGGAGGGGGTGGCAGAGGTGATTTCACGCCACTTGGATGCCTTCGCATGGTCTGCCTCGGATATGCCCGGCATCGACCCGGATTTCCTATGTCATCACCTAAGCATGGACGCCACGGTCCGCCCCGTGCGCCAAAGAAGGAGAAAGTTTAACGAAGAGAGGCAGCTGGTGGTAAAGGAAGAAATGCAGAAGCTGCTGAGTGCTGGCCACATCAGGGAGATTCAATACCCTGAGTGGCTAGCCAACGTTGTCTTGGTGAAGAAGGCGAATGGGAAATGGAGGATGTGCGTGGACTTCACGGACTTAAATAAAGCTTCCCGAAGGACTCGTACCCACTACCCAGCATCGACGCGTTGGTGGATAGTGCATCCGGCTGCAAGGTGCTAAGCTTCCTGGATGCATTCTCGGGATACAACCAGATCAAAATGCACCCGAGAGATGAGAGCAAATTCATGACAGAGACTTGTAGTTACTGTTACAAGGTGATGCCTTTTGGGCTGAAAAACGCGGGCGCCACCTACCAAAGGCTGATGGACAAGGTCCTGGCGCCCATGTTAGGAAGGAATGTCTACGTTTACGTGGATGATATGGTCGTGGCGTCGCAAGATAGGGCACAGCATTCTGCAGACCTAGAGGAGCTGTTCGTCACTATATCCAAATATCGCCTCAAACTGAACCCTGAGAAGTGTGTCTTCGGGGTAGAGGCCGGTAAGTTCCTAGGTTTCATGCTCACGGAGAGGGGAATAGAGGCGAACCCCGACAAATGCGCAGCGATTATCGCCATGCGAAGCCCGACGTCGGTAAAGGAAGTGCAGCAGTTGACAGGGCGGATGGCGGCGCTCTCAAGGTTTGTTTCCGCCGGGGGAGAGAAGGGGCACCCATATTTTCAGTGCCTCAAGAGAAATAGTCGCTTTGCATGGACTGACGAATGCGAAGCGGCTTTCATTAAGTTGAAAGAATACCTGGCGACGCCACCAGTCCTCTGCAAACCGGTAACAGGCGTGCCCCTCCGGCTGTACTTCACGGTAACGGAGCGGGCTATCAGCTCTATGCTGGTCCAAGAGCAGGACCAGAGTCAAAAGCCCATCTATTTCGTGAGCAAGGCATTACAAGGTGCGGAGACGAGATACCAGGCGCTGGAGAAGGCAGTGTTAGCAGTGGTGTTTTCAGCCAGGAGGCTCCGTCATTACTTCCACAGCTTTACGGTGGTAGTGATGACAAACCTCCCTATACAGAAGTTGTTGCAGAAGCCTGACGTGGCTGGAAGAATGGTGCGCTGGGCGGTGGAGCTATCAGAATTCGACATCCAGTATGAGCCTAGAGGATCCATCAAAGGGCAAGTGTATGCAGATTTTGTAACAGAACTCTCGCCCGGAGGTGAACAAGAGGTGGAGGTGGGCTCACAGTGGTTGCTCTCGGTTGATGGCTCTTCCAACCAACAAGGGAGTGGGGCGGGAATAGTCTTGGAGGGACCCAATGGCGTGCTGATTGAGCAAGCTCTGCGCTTCGCCTTTAAAACAAGTAATAATCAGGCTCAATACGAAGCTTTGATCGCAGGAATGCTCCTGGCCAAGGAGATGGGCGCGCAGAACCTCTTGGTGAAAAGCGATTCCCAGTTGATTACTGGGCAGGTGACGGGTGAGTTCCAGGTGAAAGACCTGCAGATGGCGGCGTATCTGAAATACGTCCAACTATTGAGGGGGGCATTTAACGCTCTTGAGCTGATACATGTCCCAAGGGAGCAGAATGCAGAGCCGACCTGCTTGCCAAGCTGGCCAGCTCAAGCAAGGGGGGTAGACAGAGGACAGTGATCCAAGAGACGCTCAAGGCTCCGCGTAAATTCGTGGAAGATAACAGGGTGGATGTCCTCCAGATTTGTACATCATGAGGGAGTCCAAGGAGTCATCGCTCTTTGACCCAAGATACGCTGAAGACGCCCCGCATCAGCACATACGCTGACACGCCTGAAGAAGGAAGGCAGATGCAGGTATGTGCCCTAGCCGAGGGGGACACCTGGATGACACCATACAGACGGTACCTGGCGGATGGGGCTCTCCCAGTGGAGCCTGAAGAGGGTAGGAAGGTCAAGAGAAATGCCGCAAGATACACTCTGGTGGACGGAGTGTTGTTCAGGCACGGGTTCACTCACCCTATCTTAACGTGCGTGAGTGGCGACGAGTGTACCAGAATAATGGCGGAGCTCCACGAAGGCATTTGCGGGAGCCACGTAGGGGGAAGGTCCTTAGCCTCCAAGGTGATACGCACAGGTTTTTCCTGGCCAACGGTAAAAGAGGATTGCGCGCGACACGCCCAGCGCTGCAAGCAATGTCAAAAGCACGCTGACTGGCACAAGGCGCCGCCAGAAGAGCTGCGATCCATATATAGCCCGTGGCCTTTTCATACATGGGGGATTGACATCCTAGGTCCGTTCCCACTAGCGATAAGGCAGATGAAGTACTTGATCGTTGCCATCGAGTACTTCACCAAGTGGATAGAGGCAGAGCCCGTGGCACAGATCACTGCGCACAAGGTGCAACACTTTGTGTGGAAGAACATTGTGTGTCGCTTTGGCGTACCTAGGTGGCTGATATCCGATAATGGAACCCAGTTTGCCAGTCAGCAGTTGAGAAATCTGTGCGCTGAGGTAGGCATCAAGCAAGTGTTTGCATCAGTCGAACACCCCTAGACCAACGAGCAAGTAGAGTCAGCAAACAAAGTTTTACTGAGGGGGCTAAAGAGAAGGCTAGAGAAGGCCAAAGGGGCGTGGGCGGAAGAAGTACCAAGGATCGTATGGGCATACCAAACCACGCCTCAATCTTCTACCATGGAGACGCCTTTCAGTTTGGTGTATGGGTCGGATGTGATGATCCCGGTAGAAATACACGAAAGCTCACCACGTTTTCAAAACTTTGTGGTTGAGGAATCCAACGAAGAAAGGCGGGTAAACCTGGATCTACTAGACGAAGCCAGGGAGGAATCCAGAATAAAAGCCCAAGCGGTAAAGAGAAGAGTAGAGCGGCAATATAGCTCTAAGGTAAAGCCACGACAGTTTCAGATTGACGACCTAGTTATGAGGAAAGCCCACCCATACGAGCTGGAGAATAAGCTGTCTCCCAAGTGGATCGGACCCTTCAGAGTTACCGAGGTTAAGGGCAACGGTTCGTACAACCTAGAGACCTTGGAAGGGGGTCCCATCCCGCGCAGTTGGAATGCAGCCAACTTGAAGTTTTATTTTAGTTGACTTATGTAAGCAGCGATGTAACAGTCTTGTTAAAGGGGACGCTCTTTTTCCCTTTCCGGGGTTTTTTAATGAGGTCACCCAAATAAAAGAAAAACAAGTTTGAGAAAAAACCTTGCTTTGGTTTTTAGTCTTTATCTTTTCCCTGTTTGAAGCGGCGATAGGCGTCACCAAGAAAGAAGGCGTCGCCAAGAGAAGGCGTCGCCAGAAAGAAGGCGTCGCAAGAAAAAAGGCGTCGCCAAGAAAAAAGTGTCGCCAAGAAGAAAGCGTCGCCAAGGTAGAAGGCGTCGCCCAAGCGTAGGCGCCGCTAAGAAACATGACGGTGGAAAAACGCACAATATATGAGGTGTATGCAAAAGTAAAACGGCGTTACGGAAACCAAGCATGGTATAGTAGAGTTAAATTTACAAGCAGTGTTCGATACAAATGGGAGTAATGCGAATAGGGCAAACATTACAAGCCCTGTGCTCATACAAAAAAACACAAACGAACCATTCTTCAGTGGCCGTCGGAGTCAGCACGGGAGGAAGACGAAGCCCCACTCTCAGTCCGTAGAGCCCGGGTAAGTCGTGACCTCCGCTCTTGGTTTATCTTCGAACCTGCACCAAGGGAGATGAACGTGTTAGAGACACCATGAAGCAAAACACACACAGTTAGAAAGCAATAAAGGCGGAAGTTTCTGGGGCAGTGACTCATACATATATACTTCTCAAGGGTTCCAGCGTTGAACTCCAAACTGATCAAGGTGGTGGAGTCAAAACCTCCCACCTCAGCAAGAATCCGGCAAACCACCTGGTCATTCGGGGCTAGCTTCTTGAAGGGTTTGGATTTGAGGGCCCTCGTCTCCCTCACCCAGTACAGTGGAAAACCATCTAGGGCGGAGGGAACGAGATCAGAGCAACAGATCTTGAAGAACCTGCCCTTCCACCCAGTGAATGAGTTTTGGAAAGGGGTCAGGAGAACCCTGCCAGGAACGTTACTGAGGGTCACCTAGAGGTTATTCCTTTGCCTCTTCACCTCAAAGAAGTGAAGAAAGATATCAACCGAGGGTGCACAACCCAGAAACCCGAAAAGGATGTCAAAGGCCTTGACGAAAGCCCAGCTATTGGGATATAACTGGGCCGGAGCAGCATTGATCTCTGTCAGCAGTTCCTTCTCAAACCTGGAGAAGGGCAGGCGCACGCCGATGGTCTTGAAAACCACCTGATAGAAATAAAAGAAGGGGACCCCGTCGTTGGCCCGTTCGTCTCCGCATACTGGCTCCCCTAGAGTGCAAGGGAGCACATCAATATCGTCGTCGTGCCTCTTCGCGAAGGCACGGTGATCATAGGAGCATGAATCCCCTTTGTGTTCCCTTATGGCCCTGGTGGAGAGTAAGCATGAGCACTCGTCAAGAAGCTCGCTCGAGGCCCAAGTATACAGGTCCTTGGGGTTAACCCTGGGGGAGGAACACGAGAAGACATGCCTGAACAGAATCTGGGAGGTTTGGAGGTGAGTGGCCCACTGGTAACGCAAGGGTAAAACGCTGGTTGGAACGAACACTAGAAGAACTCTTCGCGAGAAGAGAAAGGGTGCAAGTAGGCTACGAAAGGCGCATAAATGATGAGGACAGGTTCAAGATTTTGAAGAACTAAATATTGCGGTTAGAGCGCCAAACGACGCAAATGGAAGTGTTGCAGTTATAGCGCCAAATGACGCAAATGGATGCACCGTGCGATCGAGCCACGTGGCAGAGGATGGGAGGATGACCCTGGCACCACTGGTTAACACTCAGAAAACGTCGTATCGACAGAATGCCCGAGGGTACGATACACCATCGAGAGTGGGTCAGAGGCACAGTAGATGTCAAGACCAAGTCAAGTGGCTGAACGTCCCATCAGCCATACGAGAAGCGCCACGTGGATAGCACAGGCGAAACCTTGAGCTCTTCGCTATCCCCAGGCGTCGACCAGGACTAAGGTTAAAGTCAATGCCAAGGTAAAGTTAATGCCCCTGGGCGACGCCAGCATGAGACGTTGCGGGCGTCGCCAGGAAAGGCGCAGAGGGCGACGCCAGCATGAGACGTTGTGGGCGTCGCCAACCCAAGTATCAGCAGTGTCACCTCCCTGATACCCACATGTAGGAAAGACTGTGGAGGGAGATGAAATCGAAGAAGTCGAAACTAGTTACTAGCGGCGTCGCCTCCCCGATACCCACAGGTAGGAAAGACTGTGGAGGGAGACGAGATCGCCAAACGCCAGTGAACCGCTGGCAGGGTTATTCCCCGACACCCATGGGAAGGAAAGACCATGGAGGGAACGACCCCCTGGAAGGCTCTGAGCTTTCCCAACACTCGGCGTTTTTAGACACCCTGGGGACGATACGGCGCTGCTGTAGCAGGCCTCTCCTTAGGCGTGGGCGCCAGGCACCAAGAATCAAGGAACAGATCGCGTTGGTGTTTGAGACACCCCATGGATGATACGGCTCCGTTAGGCAAGCCTCTCCATGGGCGTGGGCATCGACGCGTGACCTTATCCCAAGGGTTTAGGACCCAGAGTAGGTCTCAACTTTCGCGTTGCGGCAATGGTAAAGCCACTGACGCCTTCACGAAGCACAGGCGTCGGACATACAGGGTCGCCCAACGCAACGAAAGAAACGGGTAGAGTACAGGCAAAACAATCGAAGCACGTGAAGGCAAAAAACGAAGGTAAAATCATACAGACGAAAGTTGTCATGCAAAACCCACAGTTGTGACGAAAGTGCGAATAGTTCAAAGAATTACAAGTTTATCAAAGAGGGGCAAAGGCAAGTATAAAGTGTAAAGGAGAAAGGTGGCGGTTGAGGGCGGCAGTTCAGTCATCCAGCTCCAAGGGCACGACCTTCCCGTCAACGATGTGATGAGTGGAATCGCATTTGGAAACGTCGATTCCCGGGTTCTCGCAGACGGCCTGGGCTAGAGCCTCTTTGAACCTCTCCTCGAATGTGCCCGCCATGTCATGGATGAGGGTCTTTTTGTCCTTCTCTAACTCCTCAATGGTGGCGTCCCCAGAAGCTACCTGCTTCTCCAAAGCCTCCTTCTCCACACGGAGCCGGCTGACCTCGATCTTCAGTTTGTCGTAGTCGACCTGGAGAAGGCCCAAAGCCTTGGTCTGAGTAGCCCTCTCCCCCTCCATCCGCTCCAGTTCGTCAGCCTGCTCACAACATCGGTCCTTCATGTCCTTTTGAACTTCTTCGTAAGCTTCGACTATGTCTTGGAGGCTCGTTACCTGAACTTGGAGGGAGACTTCCCGAGTGTAGAAGTCGGCTTGAAGATCCACCGCCTCTGCCAGTTGTTTTTCAGCCTCCTCTTTGGCCTCTTGCGCCAGCTTCAGAGTGGTTTGGTAGGCCTCGTTTTGGCATCCCAAAGTTTTCTTTTCCTCCTCCAGGGCAGCTACCCTTGTTTCCAAGGCCTGGAGGGTTTTAGTCTGCAAAACAGCGTTTCTAGCTTGGGCACGCCATTCAAGGGCCACCGCGAAGAAGGCTCCCAAGTAGAAGGGCATTCCCTCCTTCCTGTCGGAGCCTTCTGGCATTGATCCCCCGCTGAAGCCCCTCATCAGATGCATAATTGGAGGAGGGATGGCAATAAGATCTGGGGCAGCGGCGACGGAGGCGACGGCGACGGAGGCGGGAGCGACGGAGACCTCTGCCAGTGGTGGGGGTGGAGCAGATTCGGCCCCTTCGCTTGTTTCCTCTTGGACCATTGTGGGAGGGAGAGAGGTAGCACTTGGAGGGTTGTCCCTGAAGGAATTCCCCCCCTGGGGCGACGCCGCCGGCAGAATGGGAGCCCTAGCAGCCTTTCTCCTCTTGAAGACTAGCCCACCGTCAGAGTCTTCGTCATCGGAGATAATCTCCAACACCCTTTTTCCTTTGTCAAGGGGGGTTGGAGCAGGTGATGAAGCCACAGCCAGTGGGACTGCGGCGATGGGCGGTGGCGATCCAGGTGTTTGAAGTTGTTGGGGGCTATGTGGGGGTGGTGAAGATGAGCCTAGTGGGGCTTCGGTAGTGGTTGGTGGTGGTAAAGGCAGGGTTGATGGGGGGATTGGGTCAGCAGCAGGGGCGGAGGAGGCGCCAGCCTTGGCAGCGCGAGCGGCCTTCATCGCTTTCGCCAGAACCATCCTCTTGGAGGCATCCATCACCGATCCTACATTCAGATAAACCAAATAGCAGAAGTTAAAGCCAAAGCAGCTATACAAACCCACGAACGCGTGGATGAATGAGACATAAGGCACATAGCACAAAGGAAAGCAGGTGGAAGAGGCCAGTAGAGCAAACGTGAAGCAGTAAAATACAGATAACAAAAGACAATAAGAGAGGAGTCTCCCTACCAAAGTAGGTGGTCAGGGAGTGGGCGTTGTATTCACTCGCGATGAGTTTCAGCGTATCGAAGACAATCCCCAGGCCAGCCAAGGCCTTGCATACCTCCTTATCAGCAGGGGATAGCTCATCCAGGGCCTTGGCCCTGAGCAGCTTGGGGTGTTCCGTCCAGTACAGGGGGAAGCCGTCCAAGGCTGTGGGGTCGTGCTTGGTGCAGCACACCCTGAAGAATTTTCCCTTCTGGCTTTTGTAGGAGTTCTGGAAGAGAGAGAGAAGGATCCTACCTGCGATCCCAGAGAAGCTTACCCAAAAGCTTTTCCCCTATTTCTTCACCTCGAAGAAATGCAAGAAGACATCCACAGAGGGAAAGATGCCTAGATATCTGCAAAGAATTTGAAAAACCCCTTACGAATGCCCAGCTGTTGGGGTGGAGCTGGGCGGGGGCTGTGTTGATCTTTGTGAGAAGTTCCCTCTCGAAGGGCGTGAACGGCAGGCGCACCCCGATGCGTTTAAATACTGTTTGGTACATGACAAAGAAAGGGTTCCCCTTCCTAGGTCTGTCATCTACGCAAACGGAAGGGAGATGGAAAAATCATACCTTTGGTGTCGAGGTGTGGAGGGAAGGGAAGTGCGAAGGAGGGAGCAGTGATTGCAGAGGAAGGGCTCGAAGACGATGAACAGTGCAGACAGGCAGAGAGAATGGATGAAACAGTAGTGTGAGCGCGGGGTTTTGGGTAACTTGAACGTTACATTTGCAACCCAAGAGGCGCTAATTAGGAGCCGTGTGATCGTGCCGCGTGTCAAAGGATTAAGCGCTCAAGGGGAGCGCAAGGGACTCTAGAGGCTGGCCGTGTGATGAGTCACGCGGCACGCGATTAAGCGTGGCCCCAAAAGGTGTTACTTTCCCCGCTTCAGAGGATGTCCAATCAGCCATTAAGGGCACCCCTATGGTTAAGAGAGTGTCACGTCAATGATTCGAGAAGTGTTGAGTCAGCAGGGAATGACACGTCACCAGGGTGACACGTGGAAGGCGTGGGCGAGGCCTTAGTCTTTGCGCTGAAGACAAGTCTTCAGCTTAAGATTGGGGGGCTTGTGTACCGTCCCGGTTCCGGGCGTTGACAAAGTCAAGGTCAAAGTCAACGTCGGGGGTCAGAGTCAACATAAGGCGTCGCCTAGGTGAAGAAACGCCAAGTGCCAGCGTCGCCAAGAGGAAGCGTCGCCAAGGTCAAGGCGATGCCTAGTTAAGGCATCACCCAGTTAAGGCGTCGCCCAACCAGAGCGTCGCCAAGGTCAAATGTCACAAAGGCGAGGCGATCACAGTGTGGCTCCCCTATACCCATGGGTAGGAAAGACCATGGAGGGAGCGACGCCGTGGGAAGGCCTCAAATCCCAATAATCCGGGGTAGTAATAAAGAGAAGAGAAAGGTGGCTTCAAGGCCATAGTGATAGCGCCAGTATAGGGCAGCCTGACTCGTGAAGTGCCCCTGCCGCCCAGAGATGCCCTCGGGATAGATACGACTCCAGGGGAGGGTCACGCCCAGGGTAGTCAGGTGCAGGGTACGCGAGGAAGGCAGATACGCTCTCAAAGTGAGTGACTAGATGTTTGGGGGGTATGAGTTGACACCCAAAAAGTCACCTCTAGCGCAGATGCACTCCCAGGTAGGAGGACTCACACGAAGAAACGCCCCAAGATGGGGTCACGACGCTGTGAGGTCCTCCACGTGTACAACAGCCAGGTCATAATAGAAACGCCATTTTGTCAGGTACAAAGTAATTAAAGTTATTTAATACAGTTTCCGTTTCGAGCGTTTAAGGTACTATAAATGCTCCCAAGCGTTTTAAACGTCTTAAATGCGCTACGTTTTATAATTAAATGCGCTTTAAGGCGCTTTGAATGCGGGAGTAGCTTAAATAGCGCTTTGAATGTTGGAAACGGGGTTCGGACTTTTGGCAAATTTTCCAGAAACTCTCTAGTTGCTTGCTCGAGCCTTGAGGTTACGTACAAGGGACTGGGGAAAGATCTTTGCCAGAGGGAGAAAATATACACTAGACACAGTTTCCTTTTTACCACCTTCAGAGTGCCATACGCGGTGCTCCGATACGGAGGTGCATAGTTTTTGGTGTTTCTTGCTGGCTGACTTAAGCGTCGGAGTGCAAACGTCCGCTAGGGCGTCCTTTTGTCCTTCTTTGCAGGAATCCACAGGTAACCAGTGGGAAGGAGTCCCTAGCTGACGGTTGAGATTGCGCACGAAGACGTCCCAGGTCAACCGGACGGAACACAAACCCTAAAACCTAAATGAAATATTTGGGCTTTGGCCCAATTTTAATATCTACTCTATTGCAACCCTAATTTAAATTAAATAATTTATTTTGTAGTAGGAAAAGCAACTGAGCATCACTATTAATTTAAAATTCTAAATTTATTTGACTCTTACTTAAGACATTTAAAATATTATAAGTTCCCAATAATTTTAATTTACATTAGATTTATAATCTTTTCTTTAATTTATCTATAAATATATATATTTATAACTCTATAAATATATATTATAACACTATAAATATATATTATAATATTATTAGTAACTCTTACGGGTCGAGTTACGATCCTCGAGTTACGATTTTTTATCTCCTTTCCGATCTCCTTACGAGTTACGAGTTTGACTACATTGGTTGTAAGAACCTTAGAAAAGGTACATTCTTTCTAAGACTGAAACTGCGTTACATACTCACTGTTTATTAGCCCAGTATTGACTTGATCGTCGGAGTGCAATCAACAGGTAGGGCCTCTATTTCAACGGAGCCACTCTTAACTACCCAAAGAAAGAGCAAAAACCACTAGGAGATAGGAGGAGTCACCATCTGCCTTTGAAGTCAACGACGGCTGAGTTAACCGGCGAGAACAAACATCAATAATAAAAATAAAACAAAAACAAAAATAAATAAAGAATGGCAAAAAAATATTTTAAAAAATAACTAAAAACAAAAAAGATATAAAATAAAGGCAAAACAAAATAAAACAAAGATAAAATATATAAAGGAATAAAAAAATCAAAACAAAATAAAGATAAAAGATATAAAGAAAGAAAATAAAACAAAACAAAACAAAATAAAGATAAAAAAAATATAAAGAAAGAAAATAAAAACAAATCAAAATAAAATAAAGATAAGAGATATCATAAATATTAGTTTTTTTTTAATTTTCTATTTATTTTTTCATTGCTATACTAAATAAATAAAAACTAATAGGAAGAGAACACAGGTTGAATATTCAGAAAATAAAATAGGAAAATAAAATTAAAAAAATTATGTAGATAAAAAGAAAAACCTAATAACCAAAATCAAATTGGATTCCCCGACAACGACGCTAAATTTTATAGTTGTTGTTTTGCTGTCAAATTAAAATGATTCTAGCGTAGACTTGTCTAACACTGGAGAGATGATAGTATAATTGTGGTCAGATGACCCCAAGTCGTCTCCCAATGTATCCAATAATAAAATCAGTTGATCGGTGTTTAGAATCTATGTGCAAACAATAAAAGTTAACAATAACAATAAAGATAAAAAGGGGGTTTGAGATAGTTGTGCAAAAAACATGAAAGAGATTAAAACAGAAAATAAAAAACGGTTGATCCCTAAGTTATTCCACCATTGAATTCTTCACAGGTTCTCTAATGATTAATCCTTTCTCAATCCTCCAGATTGAACATGCGCCAATCTAATTCAACTGAAACTCACCAGTAAAGCATGCGTCTACTAGTTTAATCAATACCCACTTTGTTCCATGCGTATACTCCATGGGAATGCTTATCTCCTCTCTCTTGAATCATGCGACCAAGAAATTAATTAGAACAATGTGAACTAACTAAGAAACCAAAGTTTAAGATAAGGAAGACTCCCAATCATGCGTTCAAGTACAACCTCTAACAAAAAACAGTTTTCCAGGAGATTAGACTATTAAAACAACTACTATAGAGAACTAAAAATCGAAATTTTTATTGAACAAAACCTCAGAACTCAATCAGGAATTACTAAAAATGCGTGTGTCCTTTTATAGGCTTTTCTGCTCCAAGGATTTTGGGAAAATATTGTAGTTTATATTTTGTTAACTGTTTCTGATCCTGCCTGTTGATCGGAACGCTGGAAATTGCCTCGTCAAAGGATCGACGTGCGCACCGCTTCAAACCTCCGTTCCTCTTCGAGATCCACCTCAAGAACCTGCAAAGGAACAGAACGGCGCCGCTGCGGCCGATCGCACTCCAACGTCCAAGTCAGTGACCGAATCACCAAATACTAAGAGAACAGGAACCGTGCAAATTCTCTCTCACAGTGTGCTCTAGAACTCGCAAGCGTAAAGAGTATAATCTGAACGTGCGTACCTCAGAAAGTTCGTTGTGAACTCTTATATACCTGGTTACTTTCTCTCTCCTGGCAGTTACAGACTTGGACACGTGGCTCGCATCTAGTCGTACACGTGCCTTCATCTGGAGCCTCCTTGACTTGGGCGCTGCTTCTACTCTCGTTTTGCTAAGTTACCTATGCATGGTACTGCCCAGTACATAGCTAACTTTGGAGCGCGATCTCTACTGGAACTGGCGAGTTAGGGTGCCTTCGTACACCTTCCCTGTGGTCTCGTCGGCCGCCTTCATAATCTGCACCAACTTCATCTCTGGCGATGTGCTTTCTCTGGCGATCTCCAATCACTAGGTCGCCTGAGCTTACATCTGGCGACTTCATCTTTAACACGGTGATCGCCGGTTCTGGTATGCTGGAGATCGGAGCACGCCAACTTAATAACTGGCGACTTCACGAGCCCCCCGACTTCCTTCCCTTCTGCCAACCTGGCGCCTTATCAACACGCCTATACTGTAGCTGGATGCCACGTCATCACTTCCGACTACCAGGGCGGTACAGTTTCCAAGTTTCCAACTTTCCAGAATTCTTGTATTTTGCAGATGATTTGCTTCCAATTCTGTTTCTAAGATATTGTAGATTTTATTTTCTCTTTCTTCTTCTCAAAATTTGTTTCTTGTTTTGGTTCAAGAAGCAACTTGGACTTTTGCATATTTGGCCCATTCACAAAGGTAGATGCTTCCTTAGGATAATTTACTTTAAAACACAAAAATAATAGTTAAGGCCAAATAAACCCAACTATAAGAATATTAATTAAAACAATGGATTTATTTATTATTATAGTCCAATAATCTATAATTAAGGCTATTGTGTGTGAATAAATATATGTTCATCAATAGCCTTGCTTTCAAACAAAATACACAAGTTTTACACAGTTTGAAATCAAAGTGAGATTGAGATTAGTTTTGAAAGAAGTTTTCAAAAGTTTGCAAGATTGTTGTTTAGCTTTGCACTGGTACAAGATTTGATCATAAGACTACCTGGTTTATGTAATCTCAGGTGTTTTCTATTCCTTTCATGATTCTTGTAATTGTACTTTCATAAACTTGTAAGTGTGTGTGAAATCCTACAAAGTTAGAGGGTGTTCTAACTTGAAGTGTGTAGTTGCAAAGAGGGTGAGTGGGTCTTGTGGTTTTCAAGGTCACCTCTTTGTGGTTGTGTTGTTGTAACTTGTAAGTGATTACTAGTGAAACCCAGTGGTTGTTCTAGGAACTGGATGTAGCTCAAGGTTGAGTGAACCAGTATAAAATTGACTGTATAAATCTCTCTCTCTAACTCCTTATAACTGTTTGTTTTAATTCTGCTTTTGCTGCTTATATTGATCATGTCGCCAACTCCAACGTGGAGGAATCGCTTTGTCGCTTCCTTACCCCGCCTATGCAACTGTGCTATCCGCAAGAGTGCTCGTAGAACCTTCTCCAGAAACTTCAAACGCAACCTGCAAAACACACAGACGGCGCCTCTGGCGGCCGTTTGCACTTCGACGCTCAAGTTAGGTCACAGAATCACCAAAAAAAATAATGTGTGTCTATCTCTCTCTGATTCTCTCTTTTTATTCTCTCTCTGTGTCTGTGCCTAACAGAATTCTGCTACGCTATTCTCTGCGTGTGTCAGAATTCTGTTATGCTTTTGTGCGAAAACGTACCACAATCAGTGAAGACGTGGGTGTCTGCGTTTTCTGTGTGTACCTTTCACGACACGGAGTGCACCTTTATCTTGGCCGCGCCCCTTTCAGATGCTGCCACGTGGAGGCATGCAACTCACATCTAACCGTACACGTGCCACTACCTGAAGGGCTCTTAGCGCATCTCTTTGTGCGCCTAAGTTATTCCCTTGCGGAGTAACTTAGCGCGCTTCTTCCATCTGGGTAAATCGAACACTCCCAGGAGAACGCCAGGTGTGGCTGGACTAGGCACACTCACCAAGCATTGCTCTCTGCATACACGATTTCCCCTTCACGATGTCAGGCACGTAATGGGTTAAGAGAGTCACTAATCACTGAATGGTTTACTAACTCCCTCAGGCCACTCTCGTGCACGATTCTACCGGCGAGGAGCTCCTCTTTCTCTGAGGTATGATCATGTGAGGTCCATGCGTAACGCTCTCGCTGGGAATCTCAGTCCCAGTTTAACTGCGTGTAACACGAAACCCCGATGACCATGCACCCAATGACTGATCGATGCTCTATTTCTTCTCGCGTTCTCCCCCGGGTGTTTATCTTGGAATTGATATGTCGGTGGCCACTCGGTTACTGACCACCAATCACCATACCGGGTGATCTCCTCCCTGATTTCTCCGCCACCTGATCCACGTGTCACCCTGCGGGTGGTCCACGTGGTTATCTATTGCGGAACGTCATCGACTACCGATGACCGACCGGATCACAAGCCCCCTAGTCTCGAGCTGTGAACTCGTTCTCAGCGAAGAGACTAAGTGGTCGTGCTCTCGGTCCACGTGGCAAGTGGGGTCACATCACGTGCCACCTCACGTGTTGCCTTTTGACGTTATGACTTCCTCCCTTAATCTCGCGACACGTGGACGCATCAACGGCCAGCGTGGAGTGTCGCTAACGCTTCCCTTATTCAAATAGGCGTGCGCTCTCACTGTTTCATCATCTTCTTCAATACTCCAACTCTCAGACACTTCAAATCTCCTCTCTGCGCGCCCAACTTGCTTCGAGCTTTCTACCTCAAGACCTTCCGCGATCATCTAAAGGTATGACTTTTCTCCTTCCTTGGTCCATTTAGGTTCCTTTCACCGATTGCATTCATCTCTTTCACTACCATGCATTCATCTTCTCTGTTTTTCTTCTTCTCAACCCGCGCTAGGGTTTTTTGCGTTTCTCACTTCGCTTTCTACTTCTCCCTCTTCCTCTTCTTCGCCTGGACCTTTCTTTCTTCTTCCCTTCCTCTGTTTTTCACCGAACCATTCATCATTCCCTCTTCTTCCGTTCATCTGACCTTTTGCTTTCCTCCATTGCAGTTACCTCGCAATGGCTCGCTTGAAGCAAACTGCTCGCATCGTTGCCTCCTCCTCTGGTGCACAGCCTTCAGCAAGTGCACCAGCGTCACCTCCACCTGATGCAGCTCCCTATCAGGACTATGCCAAGGTCTACGACTGGGCTCCCCTGGCATTGCTGGCCGAAACTTCCACTCAACTACCTAAAGGCCATCTCAAGACCCTTCTGAGCAACGACCCTGATGAGCCCTCTTGCGCCATCGACAGGGAGAACGACTTCAACGTTCGTATACGCATTCCTCCTCGAGGGATGCCAATCTGTGTGGACGATAGGGCTACCAATGGGGTGCCCTTCACCTTCATATATTCCGCCATCTTCAAAAGGTTGAAGTTGCGCTTGCCCTTCACCTTCTTTGAGAAGGAGCTGATGATGGAGCTGAACGTAGCCCCTTGCCAACTCCACCCGAATGCCTGGGCTTTCATACGGGCATTCGAGATCCTCTGCAACTACTTTGGGCACAACGCCTCAGTAGACGTCTTCCTACATTTCTTCGAGGCGAAGAACCCTGGGGATAGGTCATGGGTCAGCCTGAATGGAGTTGCTGGACGAGTGATCTTGGGCCTGTACCAGCAATCGTTCAAAGATTGGAAGGGCAGGTTCTACATGATCTCTGCTACTCAGCAAAGCCCAACGCTGCTCGAGGGGTTTCCCCTCTATTGGGTTCCTGGAGTCGAGTTTAAGAAACCCCGGGGCCTTGAAGCCATGGCCCCCTACGAGCGCGAGCTGTGTAGGTTGCTCCTAGGGGCAAAATATTGTTGAAGATTAAACCCAACAAATATAACTCGGCCCTTCTCATCAAACACGAGTTTGACGTGGTGTCTCTGAAGAAGTACATAGGTAGGTTCTTCTTCCTGCACCCCTTAGAATACTTGCACACCCTCATGCATACTTGCATAACATTTTATCAACTTGCATAATTATGCCATCTAACTCTTCTTTTTACCCTTGATGCAGACATGACTTCAGGGAAAGATAGGAGGAGGGCATTACTGAAGCTTCCCCATTGCAGCTCCCCCTCTCTCGGTCGCGCCAGCTGAAGGCCTCGAGCCAGAGAAGAAAAGAAGAAGGCTAGTAAAGGCCTTTCCCACAACTGTGGCGGTCGCTGCTGATCCTACCCACTCAACCGAGGAGGAGAGTTTTGGATCTCCTCTCATACATCGCAAGAAGAAACACCAAGAGGTTGGGGGGGCTTCGTCTCTCAGGCCTGAGGAAATTGAAGTGGTACAGATCGAGGAGGGTTCACCCCCACCTCCTCCTACCCAACCTGCCTCAGCACCAACTTTCTCTCCCTCCCCTCAGCGCCTACCATCTCCGACGCCTCAAACTCTGTCTCCAACATCACTTCCACCTGCACCCCCAGCGGGCCAAGCTATTGGTCAACCCACTCCTCCTGCTGGGAATGATTATGCCCATTCAGGGGGTCTCTCAAGACTTCCTGCATCACCACCACCGCCAACCTCTGCTGCTATTGCTGAAGGTGGTGAGGTCAGCTCACAGCCAAGCAGCTCTGGCGCTAGCAATGAGAATTTCAGTCGGGTCATTGCCTTGGTCTGACATTTCATACGCAACCGTGAGCTTCTCGAGTGGAGTGGGCAGGAGGTGGACATGCACTTGGCCAAGCAGATAGTGCTTTCCCTAGAGTTTTCCACCCAGCACCGCAAGCAATTAGTCCTGGAGAAGAGGATCAAGGAGCTTGAGCACGACAAGGAGTCACTGCAGAGTGACTTTGAGGCTGCCCAAGGGTCCGTAGACCTGATGAGGGACATGGTGGAGAAGTCCAGGAAAGAGTACCTATCGCAGGTCCAAGAGACCATCAAGACTGAGATTTTGATGGGACAAGCTGTCAACGCTCTGGACAGCGAAGTGGTGGAGCTGAGGAGCAAGGTAATCAACTTGGAGGCTGAGACTTCCTTCCTACGCCAACTGAACTCACAACTAGCGGGGGATCTCAAGTCCACCAAGGAGGAGGCCACTAAAGGGGGGAGGAAACTTGAGAAGGCAGTGGACGAGCTTTCTGCGATAAAGGTCGAGCTTGCCAAAGCAAAGGGCAAACTGGGAGAAGCTGCCTCTTCCATTGCTTCCCTCACCATTGAGAAGAACGCCTTGGAGACGTCAAAGCAAAAGCTGGAAGCTGACAACGCCGAACTTATGAACGTGGGTGCTGACGCCCTTGCTGATGAGTTCGAGTTGGCATTCGAGCAGATTCGTTGCGTTCTTCCTGACGTGGACCAATCGCAGTTCAGCATCTACCACGAAGTGGTAGATGGCAAGCTCATTCCTCCTTCTTAAGTTTTCTTCTTGTCATTTCATATTTCTGCATAATTCCTGTACTTGAAACTTGTGTAAACCTTTGGTGTGAATACATACTTGTTTCAGCTATATGCTTCTTCTCTCGTACCTTCTTAAGCTTCACCTTTCTTTTTGCACACGACTAACTGTTAACTAGCTTAGGTTTAGCGCGATCTGTACTCTTTGATCTTGGCCTCTACCTTGATCACGACTAACTACTCCCTTAGCTTTGTCTTTAACAGTTCTTATGCATAGCTTCGTGCTAGACAACTGACTAGGCATAGCCTGGCTGCTTCGGCTTGTTGTGTAAGAACTTGTTTGGAAAAGCTTCCTCCGACAAGGCACTACGCACTAGCATCCACCGACAACTCATCAGTCATCGTTCTTCGGTCTTCACCTTGCTTCTTCGTCGCTCTAGCGCTAAGTGCATAGAGGACTTTGACATCGATCGTCAGAAGTGATGCCTTGATTGGGGGAAGAAGAGTGTTTCTCGATAGCCCCTCTTATCTTCCCCAAGGTCATCAACCTTGAGCGGATCGGGTCGTTCTTTCCCTTCATCACTCCTGGGGTGAGAAGGGTTTAAACTAAGGGCTTTACTGGGCCAATATTGGTATATGCCAAGTGGGTAAGGACGTTTGTCGAAATCCTTCCTTTCCCTCTTTTGGTCTTACTAGCACCCCTGGCTTTTCGAACCCTAGTCGCTTGCACTCACACCTGGGGTGAGGAGGACTTAGATTAGCGCCCATATTCGCGCCTAGGGCGAATAAGGCCTAACCGATCACCTACACTCGCGCCTGGGGCGAGGAGGATTTTAACTCGAAAACTCTCGCACACTTGATATGCTGATAATCTTTTCATTGGGTGGCCTCGTTAAAAACCCTCCTTAGGGAAAAGAGTGCCCCCTTATCTGTTCAACTGTTTTCATTTTATACACTAATTGTGTCTTTAGCGCGAGAACGCAACTACTTTACAACTTAACTGAAATAAAATTTCAAGTGGGTGGCGTTCCACGTTCTGGGGATTGCTCCTCCCTCCAGAGTTTCCAGCCGATAAGCTCCATTCTCTAATGCCTCAACCACTCTGTATGGACCTGTCCACTTTGGAAACAACTTGTTTTCCATCTCATTCTTATGCGCCTTTCTCATCACCAGATCACCTTCCTGGAAGCACCTGAGCCTCACCTTGGAGTTGTGCCTCCGTTCTACTCTTCTCTTGACGGCTTCAGCACTAACTCTGGCTTCTTCTCGCACTTCGTCCAGTAGGTCGAGATTCACCTTTCGCTCTTCGTTGGATTCTTCGGCAATGAAATTCAAAAACCTGGGGGAGCTCTCCTATATCTCCACGGGAATCATAGCATCTGTCCCGTAGACAAGGCTAAAGGGTGTCTCATGGGTGCTGGACTGTGAAGTGGTATGGTAGGACCATACGATTCTAGGGACCTCCTCTGCCCATTTTCCTTTAGCTTTCTCTAGTCTTCGCTTCAGCCCCCTGAGCAGTACTCGGTTGGCTGACTCCACCTGCCCATTGGTTTGTGGGTGTTCCACCGAGGCGAAAACCTGTTGTATCTTTAACTCCTCGCACATCTTCCTTAGCTGATGACTTGTGAACTGGGTGCCATTGTCGGAGACCAGCCTATTGGGTACTCCGAAACAGCAGACAATGTTCTTCCAGACAAAGTGCTCGACTTTCTGTGCGGTGATGTGCGCGACTGGTTCTGCCTCCACCCACTTGGTGAAATACTCGATGGCCACGATGAGGAACTTCATCTGCCTTATCGCCAGGGGAAAGGGTCCTAGGATGTCGATTCCCCATGTGTGAAATGGCCATGGGCTATGGATGGACTTCAACTCCTCGAATTGTACACTTGAAGTACCTGGTTTTCTGACACGAACGCTCGCGGTACCTTCAAGGTTTCCTGAATGACGATCCTCTGTTTTCCCCCCTTGCCTGAGCTGGCCAGCTTGGCAAGCAGGTCTGCTCTGGCATTTTGCTCTCTCGGCACATGAATTAGTTCAAACTCGGTGAAGGACGTCTTCAGGAGCCGTACGTATTCCAGGTAAGCTGCCATCTGGGGATCTTTCGCCTGGAACTCCCCTGTAACTTGCCCGGTGACTAGCAAAGAGTCACTCTTGGCAACCAGACTTCTTGCTCCCATTTCTCTTGCTAGCAACATTCCTGCGATCAGGGCTTCATACTCCGCCTGATTGTTGCTAGCTTTGAAGGCAAAGCGGAGGGACTGCTCGATCAGCACTCCGTTCGGGCCTTCCAAAATGATCCCAGCGCCGCTCCCCTGCTGATTGGAAGAGCCATCCACTGATAATACCCATCGGAAGTCTAACCCTTCTGAAGGTGTCGTGACCGACGACAGCTTGACCACAAAGTCGGCGAACACCTGCCCCTTTATCGGTCATCGGGGCTCGTACTGAATGTCGAACTCTGACAATTCCACCGCCCACTTGACCATCCTTCCCGCTACGTCTGGTTTCTTTAGCACCTTTTCGATGGGCAGATCTGTCATTACCACCACTGTGAAGCTGTGGAAATAATGCCTGAGTCTTCTTGCTGAAAATACTACCGTCAGGGCAGCCTTCTCGAGGGCTTGGTACCTTGTTTCAGGGCCTTGCAGTACCTTACTCACAAAGTACACAGGCCTCTGGACCTGATCTTGCTCTTGCACCAGGACTGAACTGACTGCTCTCTCCGTCACAGCAAAGTATAGATGAAGAGGGGTGCCCACTTGTGGTTTACGCAAGACCGGTGGGCTTGCCAGGTACTCCTTCAACTTGATGAAGGCTTCCTCGCACTCCTGTGTCCAGAGGAATCTGCTGTTGCGCTTAAGACACTGGAAGTACGGATGACCTTTCTCCCCTCCAGCGGACATAAACCAGGATAATGCTGCCAGCCGACCGGTGAGTTGTTGCACCTCCTTCACCGTCGTTGGACTCCTCATTGCCACGATTGCTGCGCATTTCTCTGGATTAGCCTCGATTCCACGCTCTGTCAGGAGGAAACCCAAGAACTTCCCTGCCTCCACGCCGAAAATACATTTCTCAGGGTTGAGCTTCAACCTGTACCTGGCGATGGTGGTGAATAATTCCTCCAGATCGGCCACGTGATGCTCCTTCTCTCGGGATGTGACCACCATGTCATCTACATATGCATGCACGTTTCTTCTGAGCATAGGCGAGAGCACCCTATCCATAAGTCGCTGATAGGTAGCCCCCGCATTCTTCAGCCCGAACGGCATTACCTTGTAGCAGTAGCAAGACCGTTCAGTCATGAATGCTGTCTTGCATTCATCCCTGGGGTGCATTCTGATCTGGTTGTATCCTGAGAATGCATCCAAGAAACTGAGTAGCTTCCCCCCTGATGCGCTATCCACCAGAGCGTCTATACTGGGTAGAGGGTAGGAATCTTTGGGGCATGCCTTGTTGAGGTCAGGGAAGTCCACGCACATCCTCCACTTGCCGTTTGGCTTCTGAACCAGTACCACGTTCGCTAGCCACTCTAGGTACTGGATCTCCCTGATGTGCCCTGCGGCCAGGAGCTTTTGCGCTTCGTTGTGGATAACTTTCCTCTTCTCTTCGTTGAACTTCCTTCGCCTCTGACGCACAGGTCAGACTTTAGGATCCATCGACAGGCGATGGCAAAGGAAGTCAGGGTCGATTCCTGGCATGTCAGATGCTGACCATGCGAACGCGCCCATGTGCTTCTCGATCACCCCGGCGATCAGCCCTCGTTCTTCTTCGCCGAGCGATCCTCCCAACTTGAACTTTTTCCCCTTTATATCTACTTCTACCCACCCCTCAGCTGGGTGGGGTCTTCTCTCGCTGGCGATGACCGCCCTCGCGATCCCTGACTCGCGAGGAGTGATCATGCCCTCCTCCTCTGCTTCCACCTGAGCTACCTGGGAGCCCTCCCAGCGTAGCAGCCTCCATCTCCTGATCGCCACGCGTTCCCCTAACCACCGATCGCTCTTCGAGCACACCTGGTGGTGGTGTTGAGGTGACATGGCATATGCTCCTTTTCTGTCTGAGGCTGTTCATATAACAGCGCCTAGCCTCAGCCTGATCTGACTTGATGGTTATTACGGTCCCCTCCATCGACGGCAGCTTCAGCTTCATGTGCCTCGTCGATGGCACAGCACCCAACCTATTGAGTGTTGGCCTTCCCAGCAAGATGTTGTACGCAGAAGGGGCGTTCACCACCAAGTACCTTATCTTTTCGGTGCGGGCTGTTTTTCCATCGGTGAACGTCGTCCTCAGCTCAATGTACCCCCGCACCTCTACCTGATCCCCTGCAAAGCCGTAAAGACATCCGGTATACGGCCTTAGTTGATCGGGGGACAGCTGCAACTTGTTGAACATCGGCCAGAACATGACGTCTGCCGATCTCCCTTGGTCCACGAGCACTCTGTGCACTCTCCTTCCTGCTGTGATGAGGGAGATGACCACAGGATCGTTGTCGTGCGGTATAACGTCCCGTAGATCAGCTTTCTTGAAAGTGATATCTACCTCGGGGAAATGGCCCTCGTCCACCGAGTCCACGGCCATTACCGATCGAGCATACCTTCTTCTTTGTGATGCGGTGCATCCCCCACCGGAGAAGCCCCCCGCAATCGTCTGCACCTCCCCATGCACAGGGATTTCATGCTGCTGTTCTCCTGCCTGGGCCCCCGATGCGCGATCACCCTACGCCTCCCGCAGGTAATCTGCCAGGAACCCAGACTTCACCAACTCCGCCAGCTGGTGTCCCAACGCCAAGCAGGAGTGGAGTGTGTGACCAAAGGCTTGGTGAAACTCACACCACTCGTTCTTTTTCCTCCCTAGTACCTTGTCTGTCTCCTCTGGTACTCGGAGTCTCGCGGCTATGGCAGGAAGGGCGATCAGATCCGCCAACCCTACCATGAAATCGTATCTTGGGGGTGCATTATTCTCCCTTGCACGCCCCCTGCCCTGGTCCTTCCTGGGTGCATAAGGGCGAGGTTTCCCCTGCACCTTCTTTCCCTCCTTTGCCTCATGCACCCTCGTGTGCTGTTGTTGCTTCCCCTGTCCTCCACGCGGCTTCAGCGGTGCAACACTTCCTCTTTTCTCAGAAACCTCTGTCTCTGCCACTATGTGTGCCACCGCGCGTCGCCGGATCTCTGCAAAGGTGCTGGGATGGCTACTGATGAGCGACTCACTGAAGGGACCAGGCAGCACTCCCTTTTTAAACGCATGCACCAACATATCCTCGTCCTTGCTGGGCAATCTAACCACTTGTGCTCCGAAGCGGTTGAGGTAGTCTTTCAGCGACTCACCTTGATATTGGCGTACATCGAACAGATCGTACGACACCATTGAAGGTGCTCTGTTAACGATGTACTGCTCAGTGAAAAGCTTCGAAAACTGATGGAAGGACGTGATATGACCCTCTGGCAGACTCACGAACCATTCCATGGCGATTCCACTCAATGTACTCATGAACATCTTGCAATACACGGCATCTGAGCCCCCAGACAACATCATCTGAGTGTGGAACGCCGTCAGATGCGCTTCTGGATCTTCTACCCCTGTGAACGACGCCTTCACTCCCACTAGGTTGGGAGGTACCATGGTTTGCATGATTTCAGGGGAGAATGGCATAGGGAACGCTCTCGGAGGCGATGGTGGCATTGACATCCCTTCTCCAACTGCGCGTTCCTTCTACGTCTGTAACGTCCTTCTCAGCTCCTCATTAACGCGATTCAGCTCATCATTCCTACTCTGCGATGCAGCCAACTCCGCCTGCATCTTCTCTTGTTCAACTCTCGACGCTGCGACACTGTCCTGCAGCGCACGCATCATCTCCAGGACCTACGCCATTGTCACAGCTCCTTCCTCAGCAGATGGCACAGGTGATGTTTGTCTTGTTCTCCTCATTTTCTCAGCAAAAACTCAGCAAAACTTTGAGAAAATTCAGAAACTTTGGTGTGGATGGGACCACTAGGGGTGGCAAAGCGGGCTGGCCCGCCCCGCTTTGGCCCGCAAAATGCGGGCCAGTTTTCGTGACCCGCCCCGCATGCGGGCTGGCCCGCGGGCTTGCGGGCTGGCCCGCATAACTTTTATAAATAAAATATTATATATAGATGTAATATGAAATTATGAATTAATCCAACCTGCGGTGTACTAGAAAGTATGACAAACAAATACTCCTCACAAATTCTGAAATTGATTGTATAAGGTGGCCAAAAAACAAATACACATCATCAATAGTTTACAAGAGATTTGATGAACTCAAAAACAACACTGAATAAATAAGCAACAATTAACAATCAAGAGCAGTTATCACATCAAACACTTGTTATGCAGTTGCTATTATGTCATCTTCTTCCACTTCAAGAACATTAGATGCAACCTTAGAAGAGCTTTCATCTTCTACTTTTTGATAATTATAATCTTTTCCATCATCTGCATACATTTGAACAATGACAATGAAAGAATGAATTTACCCTCAAAAAATCCATGCTTCCAAAAATAATACAATAACAATAGAATTGGTTAAAATAAATAAATTACCTTCAGAAAATCCATGCTTCCAACTAGAAGTACAAATAATTGCTTCCACATTTTCAGGCAAAAGAGAATTCCTATACTTGTTAAGAATTCGAGAACCAATGCTAAATGCAGATTCTGATGCAACTGTGGTTATCCGAAAAACGTTGACTATTATTTTTCCACCACTCTAACACATCCATATGCTCCAAAAAATCAAAATCCAAAGTTGGCTCATTCAAATAAGTGTCAAGTTGTGTTTTTCCACTTTGATTAGCTACTTGAAGCTTGCGCATTTTTAATTCCTATTATAGATGTAATAAGTTAGTAACATGGGGCAAGTACAACAAAAACTAAAAAATGAACTGAAGTACATTCAAGTAAGCAACTTACATAAAAAAGACTTGGTTTAGAAGTAGATGGGGATGAAGATTGTCCTTGCTTACACTTTAGAGTATTTGATGTTGTTGCTCTCAAACCTTTGCTAGAATATTCGGCAAAAAGTTTGTATAATTTTTGCTTGATGTTTTCCAATTTCAACTCCCAAGTCAATGAATCAATTTTTTCAAAGCAAAAACTCAATGTTTCTAACTTCATCCTTGGGTCTAAAATTGCACCAAATGCAAGTACAACACTATATTCATCCCAATATTTTTGAAATTTGACTATCATCAATTCAGCCATATTCTTAATTAGTGCATCTTCATCTTTCACATTTTCTATCAACAAGCTTTGAATTTTCCAAACTTGTAAAAAATACAAGTTGGAAGTTGGATAACTTGTAGCAGAAATCAAGGTAGTGATATCATAAAAGGGTAACAAGAACTTACAAATTTTTTCTGCTCTCTGCCAATCTTCCTCTGAAGGGCAATATTTATAAGATTCATCAACCAAGTGCAAACTTCCAAAAACACGTTGATATTTAAGAGCACTTTGAAGCATCAAGTAAGTTGAGTTCCACCTTGTAGGGACATCAAGACACAAACCACATGATGCATCAATATCACTAAACTTTTCCAGACATTGTTTGAATTTCACCATTCTACTCTCTGAACCCCTCACATATTTGATCCTATTTCTAATTTGGTTCAAAGCCTCACCAAGCACCTTTAGTCCTTCTTGAACAATTAAATTTAATATATGTGCACAACAACGAACATGAAAGAATTCACCACCACATATCAAACCGTTTTGTAAAAGAAGTTGGCTTCTTAGAGTATTTTGGAGAACATCATTAGTAGAAGCATTATCCAAAGTGATAGAAAATATTTTTTTCTCTAATCCCCAATCTTGTAAAAAATCATAAATTTTCTTAGACAACTCAAAACCTGTATGGGGGGGCGGCATATGACAAAAGTTGAGTAGCTTGCTATTTAACTTCCAATTTAGGTCAACAAAATGAGCAGTCAATGATATGAAACCTTCAGTATTAATAGATGTCCATAAATCAGAAGTTAAGCATATCCTACTAGGAATAGAAACAAGCAATTCCTTAAGCACTGTCTTTTCTTTTATATACATTCTCCCAATATCAGCCTTAACAGTGTTCCTAGAAATCATAATTGCATCAGGACACAAGTAGCTTATCCAAGTCCTAAGTTCGGGATACTCAACAAATTTATAAGGCAAATTATGTCTAATAACTAGATTAGACAACAATTCACGATGAACAACTTGATCTATCTTTTTTCCTTTCAACTTTCCCTGCATATCTAAAATCATTTGACCCACATCTTCAGTTTTTCTTTTATCACATTTCATAATATGACGATTTAAATGAGAAGTGCCATATTTTCTTCCACCAGTTAGATATATTCTATTGCAACTATTGCACCTTGCCCTTTCTTTTCCATCTTTATCCACCCCAATCTTAGTAAAGTACTTCCAACAATTAGAGGTGGTAGTCTTATCCCTTTTCTTTTTGTCACCTTCAACAGTTTCAGATTGATTTTCAAAATCATCTTTCTCAATTTCATTTTCACATTCGGGAATATTAATATCCTCTTCTTCAGCCATTCCAATTTCAAAATTAAGATCCTGATTAATTAATAGCATAAACATAAGAACCTATCTAAATATAACCATAGATACAAAGAGATAAATGCAACATAACCAACATGATGTAGAATTTAAAAATTACCCCAAAGCAGAAAGTTGTCACCTACAAAGCCAATACGATAACAAATACAAACAAGTTGTTGCTCCACAAATCTTGAATGACTAAAATCCTAAAACTGCAGAAAAAAAGTAATGGAAAAAAAAAATTCTCATGAGTAAAAATGGCAGTTGCAGATGGTGGAAGGTTAAGGAGGAAGAGATAGAACCTGGAGGAAGACGGTGGTGGAGGGCGATAGTCGCAGATTGGTGTTGGCGATGGAGGACGACGAAAATTGACAGTGGTGGAGGGCGACGGTCGCAGATTGGTGTTGCCGGTGGAGGACGACGAAAACTAACGGTGGTGTTCGTGGAGGAAGAATGGCAGCGACTGGCGGTGGAGGACGGCGAAAGCAGTGGTGTTCGTGGAGGAAGAATGGCAGCGACTGGCGGTAGAGGACGGCGGAAACAGTGGTGTTCGTGGAGGAAGAATGGCAGCGACTGGCGGGGCGGTGGAGGACGGCGAAAACAAACAATGGTGTTCGTGGAGGAAGAGAGGCATGACGGCAGCTTTGCGGTTGCAGATGCTTGCTGTTTGTATTTTTTAGGGTTTCAAATTGAATGTGTGTGAATGAATTTGGGGGAAAAAAAAAGGGCACCAGCAGAGCAGCACATGCACAACACACATCAGTTTTCACATAAGCGGGTTGGCGGGTCAGCCCGCCCCGCCCCGTCGTAAGCCCGCACGGGCCACGGGTTATGCGGGGCGGGCTTAAGTGGGTTGGCGGGTCAGAAAAGGGAACCCGCCCCGCGTTTTTTGGTGCGGGCTGCGGGCCGGCCCGCGCGGCCCGCCCCGTTTTGCCACCCCTAGGGACCACGATTCACATGGGCCCCACGGTGGGCACCAAATGATCCTGTCGCCAACTCCAACGTGGAGGAATCGCTTTGTCGCTTCCTTACCCCGCCTATGCAACTGTGCTATCCGCAAGAGTGCTCGTAGAACCTTCTCCAGGAACTTCAAACGCAACCTGCAAAACACACAGACAGCGCCTCTGGCGGCCGTTTGAACTCCGACGCTCAAGTTAGGTCACATAATCACCAAAAAAAATAATGTGTATCTATCTCTCTCTGATTCTCTCTTTTTATTCTCTCTCTGTGTCTGTGCCTAACAGAATTCTGCTACGCTATTCTCTGCGTGTGTCAGAATTCTGTTATGCTTTTGTGCGAAAACGTACCACAATCAGTGAAGACGTGGGTGTCTGCGTTTTCTGTGTGTACCTTTCACGACACGGAGTGCACCTTTATCTTGGCCGCGCCCCTTTCAGATGCTGCCACGTGGAGGCATGCAACTCACATCTAACCGTACACGTGCCACTACCTGAAGGGCTCTTAGCGCATCTCTTTGTGCGCCTAAGTTATTCCCTTGCGGAGTAACTTAGCGCGCTTCTTCCATCTGGGTAAATCGAACACTCCCAGGAGAACGCCAGGTGTGGCTGGACTAGGCACACTCACCAAGCATTGCTCTCTGCATACACGATTTCCCCTTCACGATGTCAGACACGTAATGGGTTAAGAGAGTCACTAATCACTGAATGGTTTACTAACTCCCTCAGGCCACTCTCGTGCACGATTCTACCGGCGAGGAGCTCCTCTTTCTCTGAGGTATGATCATGTGAGGTCCATGCGTAACGCTCTCGCTGGGAATCTCAGTCCCAGTTTAACTGCGTGTAACATGAAACCCCGATGACCATGCACCCGATGAATGATCGGTGCTCTATTGCTTCTCGCGTTCTCCCCCGGGTGTTTATCTTGGAACTGATCTGTCGGTGGCCACTCGGTTACTGACCACCGATCACCATACCGGGTGATCTCCTCCCTGATTTCTCCGCCACCTGATCCACGTGTCACCCTGCGGGTGGTCCACGTGGTTATCTGCTGCTGACGTCATCGACTACCGATGACCGACCGGATCATATATAAACAACCGATTAAAATGCATTTTCAATCGGTTAAAATTTTGTAAACAATTTATGTATCATTGTTTGATTACTTTCCTTAATTTCTTATATGTGACTGTTTGATAAAGGTTCATTCTTATTCAATCTTTGCGAAAAAAATTTATAAACAATTCACCCCCCCCTCTCTTGTTTAAGCCATCAATTCTTACAACTCTTATTAACCGCACCCACAAGACAGCCAATCTCGGAACAGTTAAAGTTACCCCGATTAGCCACTCCAATAAGGCGATTAAACTCGAAACATTTACAGTTACTTCGATTAGCCTCACCCATAAGACGACCTAACTTAGAATAGTTACAATTACTCTGATTAGTCGTACCCATAAGAAGGCCTAACTCAGAGCAGATACAATTACTCTGATTAGCCGCACCCAAAAGACAACCGAACTCGGAAAAGTTACACTTGCGTCGATTAGGCGAACCCATAAGACGACCTTACTTAGAATAGTTAAAGTTAATCCGATTAGCCCCACTCGTAAGACAACCTAACTCGGAACAAATATGAGTAGTCACACCCATAAGACGACCTAACACGGAACAATTACAGTTAGTCCGATTAGCTGCACCCATAAGATAGCCTAATGACCTTACTTAGAATAATTACAGTTAATTCGATTAGCCACACCTGTAGGACGGCCTAACTCGGAACAAATATGATTAGCCGCACCCACAAGACGACCGAACTTAGAATACATACAATTACTTCGATTAGTCGCACCCATAAGACGACCTAACACAGAACAATTACAGTTACTCCGATTACCCACACCCATAAGACGACAGAACTCGAAATAGTTACTATTAGTTTGATTTGTCACTCCCATAAGACGACCTAACTCATAATAGTTAATTTTACTCCGATTAGCGCCACCCATAAGACAACCTAACTTGGAACACATACAGTTATTTTGATGGGTCGCACCCTAAAGAAGACCTAACTTAGAAAAGTTACAATACTTTGATTATCCGCACTCACAAGAATGCCTAACTCGGAATAGTTACACTTACTCCGATTAGCCGCACCCATAAGACGACCTAACTCGGAACAGTTATAACTACTTCGATTAGCTGTACCCAATATAAAATCTAACTTAGACCAGTTACAGTTACTCCAGTAAGCCTCACCCGTAAGATGGCCTAACTCGGAACAAATACAGTTACTATGATTAGCCACACCCATAAGACGATCGAACATGGAATACTTAGAGTAACTTCGATTAGCTGCACCCATAAGACGACCTAACACGGAACAATTACAGTTACTCCGATTAGCCGCACCCAGAAGGCGACCTACCTCGGAACAAATATTTTTACTCCCATTAGCCGCACCCACAAAACAACCCAATTCAGAAGAGTTACAACTACTTTGATCAGCCACACCCATAAGACGGCCTGACTCTGATTAGTTACAGTTACTTCGATTAGTCGCACCCTTAACACGGCCTAACTAAAACAGAAACAATTACTCTGAATCCCGCACCAATAGGATGACCTAACTCGGAACAGTTACAGTTACTCCAATTTGCCGCACCCACAAGACGACCTCACTCAGAACAGTTACAATTACTTCGATTAGCCACACCTAGAAGACGACCTAACTCGAAAATGTTATAGTTACTCTGATTAGTCGTACCCACAAGACGACCTAACTCGGAACAGTTACAGTTACTTTGATTAGCCGCACCCATAAGACGGCCTAACTCAGAACAATTACAGTGACTCCGATTAGCCGTACCCAAAAGACGACCTAACTCGAAAATGTTATGGTTACTCTAATTAGCCGCACCCACAAGACGACCTAACTCAAAACAGTTACAGTTACCCCGATTAGCCATACCCATAAGATGACCTAACTCAGAATAGTTACAGTTACTCCGAAAAGCCACGCCCATAAGACGGCCTAACTCGGACCAACTACAGTTACTCTGATCAGTTGCACCCATAAGACGACCTAACTCTACAAAAGTACAGTTACTCTAATTAGCCACACCCTTAACATGACCTAACTAAATTAGATACAATTACTCTGGTTGTCGCACCAATAAGATGACCTAACTCGAAAATGTTACCATTACTCTGATCATCCGTACCCATAAGACGACCTAACTCATAAAAGTTACAATTACTCCGAGTAACCATAGCCATAAGACAGCCTAACTCAAAATAGTTACAGTTACTCTGATTTGTTGCACCCATAACACGACCTAACTCGGAACAGTTACAGTTACTCCGTTTAGTCGCACCCACAAGACGGCCTAACTCGGAATAGTTACAGTTACTCTGATTAGCCGCATCCATAAGACAGTCTAACTTGAAATAGTTACAATTACTTCGAAAAGCCGCACCCATAATGATGGAAACCGTCCAGCCTCAACTTTTGACCAAGAAGATAGATAAAGATCGAGCTTTAATGAAAATTTTGTAGAGTCTTTTTCTTCTTCTTAGCCTTGTAAAAATTGTATAGAGTAGTTAGGAAGTTTTGGGCCTTGTATTTTAGGCCAAAGTAGAGAAATATGTAAATAGAAAACAAAGTAAAGTGTAAAATAGTAAAAGAGGGGTGCAAATAGAAATGTAGGCAAGGAAGGCATGAGGCTCCACATGTTTTCTCCTAAATGGAGAGGATTTGCACCAATAAGGTGGTGACACTTGTCACACTCTCATTTGAGAGTTTTTGAGAGACTTTCTCCTATAAATAGGAGTCTCTTATACATGTATTTTTTAAACTTGGAATTAGTAATGAAATGTTGCCTATTTTTGGTCATTTTACTTGTTCTTAAGTTCTCCCTAGGTTAGTCTCCTTCAAGACTTAGCCTAGACTTTTTCCTAATGAGTTGGTCTCACCTCTCACTCTCACAAATTCCTAACTCCACTTCAATCCATGGAAACTCCTCTTGAGTTTCTTTAATGCTTCCGCTCCTCATATCTCCTCCATCATCCATCCAAAGAAGAAATTACAAAGATCACTACTAGAAGAAGAGCTTTTTTCCATCATTTGGTATTCAGAGCTAAGGTTGTAAGATCTTCTTCTATTTTTTTCATAATTCCGAGTTGTTTTCATGTCTTGTTTCTATCGATTGATTTTGTGTTTTTTTGTCTTTTTGTTCTGGTCAAATTAATTGTTCTTACTTGAATCTTCATGTATGTGCTTTTAGGTGTTCTTGTGTTCATGTTCATGTTCATGTGTGCTTTTGAATTTTGAGTTTTCTTCAAATTTGTTCGGTGAAATTTTCTTATATTTGAGTCATTTTGATTTTATAATCATAAATGTTTTGTTTAAAGTCATGTTTAGTCCAAAAATTGTCATAAACTCCATTGGTTAAACTTTTGAAAAAAATTTCAAATTTCTTCATAGATTAGAGCTCTTGAGTGTTTTTTATTTTCATTTTTGAGTTCATAAATTGCTACTAGATTATTAGCAATTTTCTTTGAGTTAGGTTTCCGTTATCATTCTCTTCAAAAATCATTTTCGAAAGTTCTCGAAAATTTTCCAAAAATTTTTCGTGGTTTAAAAAGAAATTTGGTGGTGTGAGTAGTAATGTGAACTGTTTATGAAATTTGTTGGATCTGCACTACCAATAGCATATATGGTTTAGATTTTCAGATTTTCCTCAAATTTTTCCTTTTTTTTCCTTTTTTTTGAGAAAATGTTTTTTTGACACCGTGCTCCACTCTACACCTCAATAAATATTAATATTTTAATCATTTTTAATTTTTTTAATTTTAAAAATTATTTTAACATTTTACATATTTTTTTAAGGAGATTTTTTCTCTTTTTTTTTTAATTTCTTTTATTACAAATATTAATATTTTATTGTGGGTGTAAGATGGAGCAGGTGCCAAAATATCATCATCATTTTCTTTGCGATTTGTGTTGTTGTTCTTCATCTTCTGAGCATTCATGAAATTGGAATCGGAACAAGTTCGGTGTGATGTGTGAGTGAAATCGGTGCGCGACACTTCCACAGTTTTCGCACTACAAGACTTTGCGAGTGTGGTTTCGTCTTAAACTGCAAACGGCGTCGAAGGAGAATTTGAATCTGGAATTGGAAGTCCGAAAACAGAATCAAAAGTTTCGGTTCCTTTCGTGCTTAGTTGGAATTGGTTCATGTAAGTTCTTCTTCCGCTTTCACTTCCGATTCCGGCAATATGAGTTAACATGAAGTTAACGCCTAGATACTAAGAAAAAGCCTAAGTCACGAGGGATCCATGCACGTGGTGTGTATAGCGCATTTGAGCGTGACACAAGTAAACAACCCTTGGAGGTGTTAAGGCCCGCTAGGGTTAGGGTTTCACGGTAGACCGCATACATGGCACATGAATACTTAGGGCACCCATAGTACAGATGGCCCCGCAACATTGGTGCATGAGTTGGTACTGATCCTGCCGGTTGACCAGAGTGCAAGAGCCTTGCCACGTCAAAGGTTTCTCCTTCTGGATCAGCTTCGCACCACGTTAGCCTTTGTCCTTCGCGTCTCGATTCCTCGCAAGAACCTGAAAGAAACAGAGTGGCGCCGCTGCGGCCGATCGCGCTCTGACGCTCAAGTCAGTGACGGAATCACCAAATACTAAGAGAGAAACTCTAAACTCAAGGAACCGTGCAAGTATTCTCTCAGCGTACTCAAGTGTTTTGGAAAACGTACTCAAGCGTATTGAAAACGTACCTCAAAAATCTGTTAAGAGTTCCTTATATACCTGAGCGTTTCTCTCTCCTGACGGTTACACCTCTGGACACGTGGCTCACATCCAACTGTACACGTGTCATCATCTGGAGCGTCCTCTACTTGAGCGTCACTTCTACTCTTCAAGCCATTCGACTAAGTTATCCATACTAGGAGTAACTTGGTGCATAGCTTTCCTTGGAGCGCGACCCTTCTAGTGGCGAGTATGGGTGTCACCATGCACACCTCCTCTATGGTCTCGCCTGCCGCCATCACGATCTGCTTCACTTGCACGCCATGCATGTTCTGAGAAACTGTTCCCTTGCTCTGACCTCTGGCTAGGGAATGATCATCTAATAACCTCATCCTCCACTGCTGCGTGACAAGCATATCACTCGTCCTCCATACTCGTACCCTTTGGAAACCTTGAATAAGCTTTCCTGATCTTTCGGCGATGTGCCCTTTCAGGCGGTCTCTAACCGCTCGATCGCCCAGAACTCACATACGGCGACTACGACGCAAGCCTGGTGACCGCCGGTTATACATGCTAGAGATCGGAGAACGCCAAGTCAACAATTGGCGACTACACAGACTTCCCGATGTGCTTCCCTTCCGTCAGCCAGGTGTCCCGTTCAACACGCCTATATTATCGCTTGCTGCCACGTCATCACTTCCGACTACCTGATCGGTACACAAGCCCCCCAGTCTTAAGCTGAGACTTGACCAGCGAAAAGACTAAGAGGTCACGTCATCGCCTACGTGGCGCTGGTACGGATTTCCGTACGTTCGTACCCTCTGCCTTTCTGACGCTCCACCAAACCCCTTTCCCAATCACACGATACGTGGCTTCATCAACGGTCGTCTTTAACTAACGTTTGCGCTTCCGAAAACGTTCGAAAACCCTTAAAACCTTCGCGCTTTTCACTGTTCCATCATCTTTCTTCAATCTCAAGCGTTCTAAGTATTTTCTCTGCGAACCACGAAGCTTCTCGTCTCTCTCAATCTTCAACTGTCTTCAACGCTCATCCGATCACAAAAAGGTAACCCTTTTACTCCTTCTATGGACACTTGCTGCATTTTAATCGGTTTGCATCATCCATTATCTGTCTGAAGCATACATTGTGGGCTATTTTCTCTTTTTCTCGTAACCTAGGGCTTCGTCCTTCATAACGTTTATCTCAGCGAACCCTTATTCGTTCACTCTGTCTTCTTCGTCCTCAATCGAGTCGCTCTCTGTTATCCTCATCTCATCCCTTTCTCTTTCCCTTGCAGTTCCTGCGATGGCTCACACGAAGTCCACTGCTAACCCTCCTTCCTCGTCGCGAAACCCTCCACCCCAAACGCGTAGGGTTGCCCCTGGGGCAAATCCTCCACCAGCGCGCAACCCACCACGAGCCTCTGGTGCTCCTTCTAATCAGGCTGAGAGGCCTACTTCTTCTCACGCCAATCCTACTCAGGCCACTCCACCAGTCGCCGAATGAGCTTCCCTTCCTCCACGAGACTATAAAGAACTCTACCCTTGGGCCACCCCAACTCTGCTGAAAGAGACATCCTCAATAAACACTGAGTTGGGCGTGCACCGACTGAGGAAAGGAGATCAGTCCGACCTTTCCTTCCACAAGGAGCATGACAACAAAGTGGTCGTGCTGCCTTGCTTCCCGGGTGAACCGATTTGCGCGGACGATAAAGGGAACAACGGTGAGTTGTTCTGCTTCATCTACGCTACATTCTTCAAGAAAGTGAAGCTTAGGCTTCCCTTTACTCGCTTCGAGAGAGAGCTATTGACCGAGCTCAACGTCGCCCCTGGCCAGCTTCATCCCAACAGCTGGACGTTCGTGAGGGCGTTCCAAATCATCTGTGCCCACTTGGGGCTGCCGGCTTCGGTGGACGTCTTTCTTTTCCTGTTCGAGGCTAAGAATCCCGGAGATCGCCTCTGGATTAGCTTGAACGGGATTGTTGGGAGGTCAATCCTCTCGATCTTCCAGCAATCTTACAAAGACTGGAAGGGGAAGTTCGTCAAGGTATGCCAAAACGACCAAGACCCTTCCCTGCTCGACGGCTTCCCCTTGTACTGGGTACACAAAGGGAACAAAGACTCTAAAGAAAGCTTCAGGAGGCCAAGGAGTCCCGACAACATGGGGGAGTTAGACAAAGATCTCTGCCTCTTCTGGAAGAGTGTGGCCGCTGCCAACATCACCCTCCCCACCGCCTCAATAATCTCCTTCGAGTTCCTTGAGGACCAACTCGAAGCTCACATAGGTTAGCTCCTGCCTCAGCACCAAGTCTTTCACCTCGAGTTAACACTAACTTAGCGTCTTCACCACTCTATTTTGGCATTTCATTATTCTGTGTTGACTCTGATCTTTCATCCATGTAATGCCTGTGTTATCTCTATATGAATACGCTTGCATGTTTTACTTCTGCCTTGGTTGCTCATCTGTTCTTTATTTTGTGCAGATAATATGTTGGGCAAAGGGAAACTAGCATAACTGAGGGCGATCGCCTGAGCTCACAAGCTCGCGGCGGGCTCTCAAACCGTGCCCAACTCGGTGGTGGAGATCGCCGCTGCTCAAGGCAAGACTCCCCCCCGAGGTCCAACTCCCTCTGGGGTACTGCCCGCCCCTCAAAGGAAAAAACTGGTCTTGAGGAAACCAAAAAGGAAAGCTCCTCAAGTGGTGCAAGAGGAAGAAGAGGATGATGAGGAGACTGAGGACGGCCTCATCACCAAGAGAAAAAGGGCGGCTCCCTCTTCACCACCCGCACTCCCAACACCAACACCGCCCTCACCTCCAGCTCCATCACAACCAGTCCAAGCAACACCCTTGGCCGCCGCACCCCCCGTGATTGAGAGCAGCGACCCCAATTTCATAGAGAACCCTCCAAGCGCCTCCACACCGTTCGTATCTGTTGGAGAGGGTCCTCCTTCTACCACGTCTATCGCTGGGGCCGCATTAGGCGAAGATGAGGGCGCTCATAACTCGCCGATTTTGATAACAGAGTCTCCGACCTCACCACCACGCCAAGAAGCTCCACTTGCCCTACAAACTCAAGAGGGTGGTGGTGAAAGTCAGCACCAAACTCCTCCAGCACCTCCACCATCAACAACCTCAAGCCTCCCAACTTCTTTCAAAGAGATCTTGGGACCCTTCAGAGCTAAGCTGAAGATGATGGCGGAGGATCTTCCCTTGATTGTATCAAAAGCTGTGAAGAACTCACTCAAGAAGCTCCAAGAGGAGAACTCAGCGCTCAAGGAGTCAAATCTGATTACAAGGGTTGAGGCTGAAAAGCTCTCGTGCAACCTGCTGATGACCGAGTTGGAGCACTCAAGGTTGGAGGACGCCATGGATGCTGAGATGAGGAGCACGCGCAAAGAAGCCTCCGATCTGCGCCAAAAACTGCACCTCCAAGTACAAGAGAAGATCGACTTGGAAAGCAAGTTGGTCCCTTATAGGCTCAAAGTGGCAGACTTGGAGGCTGCAAAAAAGGCGGATGCGACCAAGGTGGAAAACCTTGAGAAAAGGTCTGCAGATCGGGAGGTTCTCCTCGGAAAGGTTGAAAAGGAAAGGGACGATGCCATTGCTAAGCTCACCAAAGCTCGAGAGGAGGCCACGACGATTGCTGCAGAGTTGGCCCAAGCTCGGGACGAAGGCAAAAAGGTTGTTGAAGACCTTGCTCGAGCTCGCGAGGAAACCGAAGAGCTGAAGAAACAAACACAAGAGCTCGAGCAAAGCACTGCCCAAGCCCTGGGTTATCCATGTGTCTGGCCTATGCGTAGCGTAGACCTGCGCCACGTTCATCCTCTCCCCTCGACGTGCTCTTATTCTCGGCGATCTCAAGGTCTCCTGAGTCAAGGACCTGTGACTCCTCGCCGCTTTCTCCGTCGACTTGCTTACCTGAAGAACCTGGTGGTCTGCCACAAATGTTCTAGGCGTCTTCAGAGTTTCTTGAATGACTGTCCTCTGCCTACCCCCCTTGCCCGAACTGGCGAGCTTTGCTAGAAAGTCAGCTTGGGCATTTTGCTCTCTGGGTACGTGCACCACTTCAAACGAGGCAAAGGAACTCTTCAACTCCTGGACATACTCCAAGTAAGCCGCCATTTGCGGATCCTTGGCCTGGAACTCGCCTGTTACTTGTCTCGTGACCAACAATGAGTCACTCTTGGCCATCAACACCCTAGCCCCCATCTCCTTAGCCAACAAAATGTCGGCGATCAGCGCCTCATATTCCGCTTGATTGTTGCTAGCTTTAAAGGCAAACCTCAGGGACTGTTCTATCAGCACGCTGTTGGGCCCTTCCAGGATGACTCCAGCGCCGCTACCCTGCTGGTTAGACTATCCGTCCACCGAAAGTACCCAACGGAAATCGTTTCCCTCAACTCGCGCTGCTTCCGACGAGAGCTCGACCACGAAATCAGCGAAAATCTGCCCCTTGATCGGTCCTCGGGGTTCGTATTTGATGTCGAACTCCGACAGCTCCACCGCCCACTTCACCATTCTCCCAGCTGCATCGGGCTTCTTCAAGACTTTCTGGATGGGCAGGTCGGTCATCACCAGAACTGTAAAGCAGTGAAAATAGTGGTGCAACCTCCTCGCCGAAAATACTACAGCCAGTGCAGCTTTCTCCAAGGCCTGTTACCTTACCTTCGGGCCTTGTAACACATTGCTGACGAAATAGATAGGCTTCTGGATATGATCTTGATCTTGGGCGAGCACCGTACTCACCGCCCTCTCAGTTACAGCAAAATACAACCTGAGAGGGGTTCCTACCAAGGGTTTGCACAGAACCGGCGGGCTCGCTAGGTACTCTTTAAGCTTCGAGAAAGCTTCTTCACACTCCTTCGTCCAGACAAACCTATTGTTTCGTTTCAAGCATTGGAAGTACGGATGGCCTTTCTCTCCACTAGTTGACACGAAACGAGATAGGGCGGCCATCCGACCTGTGAACTGCTGCACTTCCTTCACGGTAGTCGGGCTTCTCATCGCCAAGATGGCAGCACACTTATCAGGATTTGCTTCAATTCCTCTTTCAGTCAAGAGGAAACCCAAGAACTTCCCTGCCTCTACGCCAAAAATGCATTTCTCGGGGTTCAGCTTCAATTTGAACTTGGCGATTGTGGTAAACAACTCCTCCAGATCTGAGACGTGCTTGTTTTTCTCCAGCGAAGTCACGACCATATCATCTACGTACGCTTGCACATTCCTTCCCAGCATCGGTGCAAGTACCTTGTCCATCAACCTTTGGTACGTGGCCCCCGCATTCTTCTGCCCGAAGGGCATCACCTTGTAGCAGTAGCACGATCTCTCAGTCATGAAGGCGGTCTTCTCTTCATCCATAGGATGCATCTTTATCTGGTTGTACCCCGAGAAGGCGTCTAGAAAACTCAGCAACTTGCACCCTGCTGCACTGTCGACCAGGGCATCTATGCTTGGCAAAGGGTATGAATCCTTTGGACAAGCCTTGTTTAAGTCTGTGAAGTCAACGCACATGCGCCACTTCCCGTTGCTCTTCTTCACCAGTACGACATTAGCTAACCACTCCGGGTATTGGACCTCCCTGATATAGCCTGCGGCGAGGAGCTTTTGCGTTTCATCCCTAATCGCCTGTCTTCTCTCCTCATTAAACTTTCTTCTTCTCTACCGCACTGGTCTGACCTGCGTGTCCATGGCTAGATGGTGGCACAGGAAATCGGGATCGATTCCCGGCATGTCTGAAGAAAACCATGCAAAAGCATCCAGATGCCTTTCTATCACCTTGGCGATCTGGTCTTGGAGCTCACCTTCCAAAGATCTTCCCAACTTGAAGACCTTACCCCCGATCTCCCTCTCGAGCCACTCCTCGACGGGTTTGGGCCTGGTTTCACTGGTGATCACCGCCCTGGCTATTCCCGACTCCCTAGCTTTCTCTGGGCGGTTTCTCGCTTCTTCTTCCCGATCGGTGTTCTCTTCCCTTGCTTCAGCGTCTACCATGATGACATCGCCGTCGGCGGTCACCTCCATCGCCGAAGCAACAGCTCGCCCCTCCGTCGGCTTGGGCTCCACACCGGGAGGCGGCGTCGTGGTGATGTAACTCACTGACCTTTTACTCTTGAGGCTATTTTCATAGCACTTCTTTGCCTCCTTCTGGTCAGATCTGATGGTGATCACCTCCCCCTCCATCGATGGTAACTTAACCTTCATGTGCCTGGTTGAGGGCACAACTCCTATTTTGTTGAGGGTTGGTCTTCCCAACAGAATGTTATATGCTGAGGGGGCATTTACGACGAGGTACTTGATCTTCTCCGTCCTCGAGGCCACCTCGTCCGTGAACGTAGTTCTCAACTCGATGTACCCCTTGACCTCCACCTGGTCGCCAGCGAACCCATATAAGCATCCTCCATAGGGCTTTAGCTGGTCAAGGGGTAGTTGCAGCTGGGTGAAAGTCGGCCAGAACATTACATCTGCCGAGCTTCCTTGGTCCACCAGCACTCGGTGAACCTTCCTTCCCGTCGTGATTAGCGAGACGACTATGAGATCGTTGTCATGAGGCACAACGTCCCTGAGATCTTCCTTTGTGAACGTAATGTCGACATCTGGCGAGTGATCTTCGAACATATCCACCGTCATCACAGACCTTGCATATTTCTTCCTCTGTGATGCAGTGCATCCACCACCCGAGACCTCCATCGATGGTGTATCTCGCCATGGGTTGGCACCTCATGCTGCTGGCCTTCACCGCTCGCCGGCTGAGAGCTTGACGCACCCCCCGTCCTCTTTTCCCAGCAGGTAATCATTCAAGAAGCCGCTCTTGACCAGATCGTCGAGCTGGTAACCCAGGGCCAAACACGAATCAAGGGTGTGACCAAAACTCTGGTGGAACTCGCACCATGCATTTGGTTTTGGCCCTAACACCTTGTCGCCAACTTTCTCAGGCGCTTTAAGCCTGGCTGCTATGTTGGGAATGGCGATCAGGTCCGCCAACCCCATGACAAACTTGTATCTGGGTGGGCGATTGAACTCCCTAGGGCGCCCTGGACCCCTTCCCTTATTTTTCTTTGGATCGTAAGGATGGCGAGTCCTTTGATCCTTCTTGGCCGCCACCGTCTCCAGCATCCTCTGCGGCTGGATTCTAGTCTAGGCTCGTGGCCTAGCAGGAGCCACGCTCCCTCTCTTCTCGGCGACCTCACTCTCGTCGGCGATGTGGGCCACAGCAAGTCGCCGAACCTCAGCAAACGTGGCGGGGTGGCCCCTAATCAGCGCCTCACAGAAAGGTCCTGGCAGCACACCCTTTTTTAAGGCGTATACCAGCATCTCCTCGTCTTTGGCGGGCGAGCGGACCATCTGTGCTCCAAAACGATTCAAATAGTCCCTGAGGGACTCTCCCTGGTACTGCCTCGCGTCGAACAGGTTATAAGACACCCTAGGTGGTGCCTTGTTCACAATGTACTGGTCGACGAAAAGCTTCGAAAACTGCTGGAAATTGGTTGTAACCTGTAGGCAGGCTAACGAACCATTCCAGCGCTGTTCCCTGGAGCGTGCTCATAAACATCTTGCAATAGACAGCATTTGAGCCTCCTGACAGCATCATCTGCGTGTGGAACGCAGTGAGATGTGCTTCAGGGTCCTCCACGCCGGTGAAAGAAGCTTTCACAGGCACCACGCTCGCAGGGATTGGGATGTCCGTGATCGCCTGAGCAAACGGCATTGGGAAAACGCGTGGTGGCGATGACGGCGCAACTTCTTCAACAATTGTGTGTCATCTCTGCTCTTGAAGAGCTTGACGCAACTCCTCAGTGACTTTGCTGAGCTCCTCATTTCTGGCCTGAGAGGCGACCAGGTCTTCATGCATCTTCGCCTGCTCTACGCGCGATGCCTCCACATTTGCTTGCAATGCTCGCATGATCTCCATCATCTGCGCCATGGTCATGGCGCCTTCGGTAGCGGTCGGCACAATGGGACGTGAACGCGTGCTTCTCATCTTTCTCATGAAAAATCAGCAAATCAAACTTCAACGAACAACACCTTCACCAGCGAAACGATCGATCCAGCAATCAATCGGTCAAAAACTCTCAAACTCCAAAGAACTTCCAAGAATGCAACCACAACAGCACGCCGATAGATTCGGATGTCAAAACCTCCACAGAAACTTGCAATCTCAGCGCGAACCTACCGCTTCTCCACAAGAACTCCCAATTCACCGGTCAGAAACACGATCGAATGGTAAAGACTTCGATTTACCGATTGAAAACCCGCACAAACGGTAAGAAACTTCAAGAAACCGATCGAAAGCTCGAACAAACGGTGGAAACTTCAAACTACCAATTAAAAACCCAAACGAACGGTGTAAAACTTCAATTCGCCGAACAAAAGCTCAAACAAACGGTGAAAAAACCTCAATTCACCGAACAAAACTCGAACGAACGGTGAAAAACGCCGATACACCGAATGAAAACACAAACGAACGGTGGAAAACGCCGGAAATGGTTGCACCAGCACACAACCACACAAAAACCGCAGAAACTTCAAGAACTCAAGCTGTGGATGGGAAACACGTTTTACACGGCCCCACGGTGGGCGCCTGATGATCCTGCCGGTTGACCAGAGTGCAAGAGCCTTGCCAAGTCAAAGGTTTCTCCTTCTGGATCAGCTTCGCACCACGTTAGCCTCTGTCCTTCGCGTCTCGATTCCTCGCAAGAACCTGAAAGAAACAGAGTGGCGCCGCTGCGGTCGATCGCGCTCCGACGCTCAAGTCAGTGACGGAATCACCAAATACTAAGAGAGAAACTCTAAACTCAAGGAACCGTGCAAGTATTCTCTCAGCGTACTCAAGTGTTCTGGAAAACGTATTCAAGCGTATTGAAAACGTACCTAAAAAATCTGTTAAGAGTTCCTTATATACCTGAGCGTTTCTCTCTCCTGACGGTTACACCTCTGGACACGTGGCTCACATCCAACTGTACACGTGTCATCATCTGGAGCGTCCTCTACTTGAGCGTCACTTCTACTCTTCAAGCCATTCGACTAAGTTATCCATACTAGGAGTAACTTGGTGCACAGCTTTCCTTGGAGCGCGACCCTTCTAGTGGCGAGTACGGGTGTCACCATGCACACCTCCTCTGTGGTCTCGCCTGCCGCCATCACGATCTGCTTCACTTGCACGCCACGCATGTTCTGAGAAACTGTTCCCTTGCTCTGATCTCTGGCCAGGGAATGATCATCTGATAACCTCATCCTCCACTGCTGCGTGACAAGCATATCACTCGTCCTCCATACTCGTACCCTTTGGAAACCTTGAATAAGCTTTCCTGATCTTTCGGCGATGTGCCCTTTCAAGCGGTCTCTAACCGCTCGATCGCCCAGAACTCACATACGGCGACTACGACGCAAGCCTGGTGACCACCGGTTATACATGCTAGAGATCGGAGAACGCCAAGTCAACAATTGGCGACTACACAGACTTCCCAATGTGCTTCCCTTCCGTCAGCCAGGTGTCCCGTTCAACACGCCTATATTATCGCTTGTTGCCACGTCATCACTTCCGACTACCTGATCGGTACAGGTACCTTGGCGGCCATTTTGTTAGTCGTTGCACTCCAGTAAAGGAAAGTTTTATGTGTCATATTACGCTAAGATTGTATAATCGCAGCGCAGGGACATTCTCCAAGGAACCCTAAACACAGGTAACGGAACAGAGGTAAACCCTAGTTTCAACCTATATAAGGGCACTAAGAACCTTAGCAAGGTACACCGTTTCTAAGACTGAAACTACTTTATACACTTACTGTTTCTTTGCCCCAGTACTAACTTGAGCGTCGGAGTGCAAACGGCCGCCAAGACGCCCTTTGTCTTTGCAAGTGAGAGATTCTTCAACCAAGGAAGTTCGATTCTCAGGCGGAGATAAGTAGGCCAAAGACTGTCGTTCGAATCAACCAACATACGAGTCAACCGGCGAGAACATTGATCATCTTGGTGCAGAGTTTTAGTGCAGAATTCATAGCTTTAATCGCTTGAATTTGAATTTGAGGTGCAGTAGCTAAATTGTTACAGTGCAGAAAATTGATTTGGTGCTAACAAATTGCACGTGAGCAAAAAATTGGGTAAAGCAAGAGTGTTCACTTAAAGTTACATTTGAGAATTTGAAGCTAAATTGATTGGCAATTGCAATCAGTGTGTTGATTATTCCGTTTTGGTACAAGCAATTGGTTCAGACCACTGTGTTGAGGTTCATTGCAACTCTAGAACATAAATTTGGAGTTGTTCGGTGCAGCTGTAAACGGTGCAAATTATTTGACTCAAGTGGCATTGATTTTGTGCTCTTGGTGCAAATTTCAGCAAATTGGAAATTAAGTCAACAGTAAATCGAACATTGGTATGAGAATTATTGAATTGGAGTTGATTTGGTGGGATCCATTTTCTTTTAATTCAATCTGATTGTTGAATTGGTGAATGAAATTTTCACGAGAGGGAAATTTTAACATGGGACCACAATTTGACTTTTGAAATAGAGTAATTAAAGAGATTGGTGTGCAAGAAGCGTGAATTTGGTGAAGAATTAAACAAGACTTTTTGTGGGGCCCGCGAGATTGGATTGAGAAGTTTGTGTTTCCAATTTACACGAAGAAGTGAATTAGAACTTAGAAGTGTGTATTGGCAGCTACTGGAATTTGCAATAACACGGTGGGACCCATGCTTTAAAGTTAAATTCAATTTGTTGAATAATGAGGTAGCGTAAATTTTGGTGGGAAATTTGGCAATTGGAGATTCCTTGGCCAAGCTATATTGGCCAGCCATTTTGGATTTCATATTTTATTAAGAAATTTTGTCATTTTTTTTTAATTTTGTAATTTATTTTATTGCCTACCTTTAGGTATTTTCTTTTGAGTGCCTACTTTCTTGATAACTTTTAATTTCTTGCTTGTCCTGATTTTATGGATAATATTTGTTTGTTATCTTTAATCTCCTTTGAGTTTCACTTTTCAAATTGAGTTTTTATTGTTTTTATTATTGACCTCTTGAAGTTGAATATACCTTGAATTTGTTCTTTGTGAGAATTGAGGTAACTGCTAGGTAGCATCCTAAGAGAAGGCAAAGGACATTGCAAGGGGTACTCACCTTTGGAGGACAAACAAGTAAAGGCTTGGAGAGAAACACTTGTGAGAGAAGAGAAGAGAACTCTGAAGATTATTTTTTAAATTTTGTGTGATTTCAATTATTTGTAACTAGTATGTTGACCCGTGCAATGCATGTGAAATTTTACAACATTCTATATATAAATATTAATATTATAATTAAAAAAATATTATTTTTTACATATAAAAATTATAAAATTGAGCAAATGAAATTAAAATGTTAAAAAAATTAACTTAACTTATTATAAATTTGAGTCCACAAACTAATTATAAATAAAAAGGAATGAATAAATTTTTGTCATAACAAATACATTACAATAGAAAACAATAATTTGAACAAATTTACATTATATAAATAATTATCTAATATTATGTTCCCATAAGATATTTACGAAGAAAATGAAGTACTGTTCACCAACTTCATGCTAAGTTAATCTGCAGAAATCTCTCAGAATAATTATTGCAACTAAAAAATTAATTCATTATATTATACCAAGTACAGTTATAGTAAAAATAATTGTTCCGTCCGGTTGACCTGGGACGTCTTCGTGCGCAACCTCAACCGTCAGCTAGGGACTCCTTCCCACTGGTTACCTGTAGATTCCTGCAAAGAAGGACAAAAGGGCGCCCTAGCGGCCGTTTGCACTCCAACGCTCAAGTCAACCAGCAAGAAACACCAAAAACTATGCACCTCCGTATCGGAGCACCGCGTATGGCACTCTGAAGGTGGTAAAAAGGGAACTGTGTCTAGTGTATATTTTCTCCCTTTGGCAAACAATCTCACTCTCTCTCTCTCTCTAGTCCCTTGTCCGTAATCTCAAGACTCGAGCAAGCAACTAGAGTGTATTCTGGGAAAGTCTGCCAAAAGTTCGAACCCCGTTTCCAACATTCAAAGCGCCTTAAAGCGCATTTAATTATAAAACGTAGCACATTTAAGACGTTTAAAACGCTTGGGAGCATTTATAGTACCTTAAACGCTCGAAACGGAAACTGTATTAAATAACTTTAATTACCTTGTACCTGACAAAATGGCGTTTCTATTCTAACCTGGCTGTTGTACACGTGGAGGACCTCACAGCGCCGTGACCCCATCTGGGGGCGTTTCTTCGTGTGAGTCCTCCTACCTGGGAGTGCATCTGCGCTAGAGGTGACTTTTTCGGTGTCAACTCATACCCCCAAACATCTAGTCACTCACTTTGAGAGCGTATCTGCTTTCCTCGCGTACCCTGCACCTGGCTACCCTGGGCGTGACCCTCCTCTTGGGTCGTATCTATCCCAAGGGCGTCTCTGGGGCGGCAGGGGCACTTCACGAGTCAGGCTGCCCTACACTGGCGCTATCACTATGGCCTTGAAGCCACCTTTCTCTTCTCTTTATTACTACCCCGGATTATCGGGATTTGAGGCCTTCCCATGGCGTCGCTCCCTCCATGGATTTAATGGCTGATTGGACATCCTCTGAAGCGGGGAAAGTAACACCTTTTGGGGCCACACTTAATCGCGTGCCGCGTGGCTGATCACACGGCCAGCCTCTAGAGTCCCTTGCGCTCCCTTTGAGCGCTTAATGCTTTGACACGCGGCACGATCACACGGCTCCTAATTAGCGCCTCTTGGGTTGCAAATGTAACGTTCAAGTTACCCAAAACCCCGCGCTCACACTACTGTTTCATCCATTCTCTCTGCCTGTCTGCACTGTTCATCGTCTTCGAGCCCTTCCTCTGCAATCACTGCTCCCTCCTTCGCACTTCCCTTCCCTCCACACCTCGACACCAAAGGTATGATTTTTCCATCCCCATTAGTCTTTGTACCACCCTGGTAGTCGGAAGTGATGACGTGGCATCGAACTATTATATAGGCGTGTTGAACGGGACACCTGGCTGGCCGAAGGGAAGGAAGTCGGGGGGCTCGTGTAGTCGCCAGTTATTAAGTTGGCGTGCTCCGATCTCTAGCATACCTAAACCGGCGGTCACCGGGTTTGAGATGAAGTCGCCAGATGTGAACCCAGACGACCAAGTGATTAGAGATCGCCGAAACGAGGACATCGCCGAAGATGAAGTCAGATAGTCATTTCCTAGCTAGCCAGAGGATAAGGTCGGGAGACAGCTTTCCTGAACATACACGGTGAAGCAGGTAGAGTAGATCATGAAGGCGGCCGGCGAGACCACAGGGAAGGTGTGTACGAAGGCACCCGAACTCGCCACTCAGAAGAGATCACGCTTCAAGGAAGCTATGCACTGAGTTGTGTCATGCATAAGTAACTTAGCCAAAAGCCTGGAGAGTAAGAAGTGGCGCCCAAGTCAAGGATGCTCCAGATGGTGACACGTGTACAGCTGGATGCGAGCCACGTGTCCAGATGTGTAACTGCTTGGAGAGAGAAAGTGCGCAGGTATATAAGAGATTCTAACGAACTTCTGAGGTACGCACGTTTAGATTACTTCTTTAAGCTTGCGAGTTTTGAGTACGCTGAGAGAGAATTTTGCACGGTTCCTTAAAGTTCTTGAGTTTTCTCTTAGTATTTGGTGGTTCAGTCGCTGACTTGGGCGTCGGAGCGTGATCGGCCGCAGCGGCGCCGTTCTGTCTTTTGCAGGTTCTTGAGGCGAATCACAGTGAAGGACGGAGGCTAACACAGCGCAGAAGTCGATCCAGGTTTGACGAGGCAAGGTTCTTGCGTCCCGGTCAACAGGCAGGATCATCAGGCGCCCACCGTGGGGCCGTGTAAAACCTGTTCCCATCCGCAGCGTGAGTTCTTGGAAGTTTCTGCAGTTTCTGTGTGGTTGTGTGCTGGTGCAACCATTTTTCGCCGTTCATCTAAGCTCTGTTCGGTAGTTTCGTGTTTTCCACCGTTCGTTTGAGTTCTTGTTCGGTGAGGTGAGGTTTTTCGCTGCTTACGCAAGTTTTAATCGGTGAGGCCCTATGGAGGGTGTTTGTATGGTTTCGCTGGCGATCAGGTGGAGGTCAGGGGGTATATAGAGTTGAGAACTACCTTCACGGATGAGGCGGGCTCAAGAACGGAGAAAATCAAGTACCTTGTCGTGAACGCTCCCTCAGCATACAACATTCTGTTGGGAAGACCAACACTCAACAGAATAGGAGCTGTGCCTTCGACCAGGCACATGAAGGTGAAGTTGCCATCGATGGAAGGGGTGGTGATCACCATCAAATCTGACCAAAAAGAAGCGAAGAAGTGCTATGAGAATAGCCTGAAGAACAAGAGGTCAGTGAGTTACATCACAACGACGCCGCCTCCCGGTGTGAAGCCCAAGCCAACAAAGTGGCGGGATGTTGGTGCGGCGATGGAGGTGGCCGCCGGGGGAGACGTCGCCATGGTGGATGCTGAGGCTGAGGGAGAGAACGCCGAGCGGGAAGAAGAGGCGAGGAACCGCCCCGAGGAAGCGAGGGAGCTGGGAATCGCCAGGGCGGTGATCGCCAGGGAAGCTAGACCAAAACCCGTCGAGGAATGGCTCGAAAGGGAGATCGGGGGAAAGGTCTTCAAGTTGGGAAGATCCTTGGAGGCTGAGCTCCAAGACCAGATTGCCAAGGTGATAGAGCGACATCTGGATGCTTTCGCATGGTCTGCTTCAGACATGCCGGGAATTGACCCCGACTTCTTGTGCCATCATCTAGCAATGGACAACCAGGTCAGACCAGTGCGACAGAGAAGAAGGAAATTCAACGAGGAGAGAAGACAGGCGATCAGGGATGAAACCCAGAAGCTCCTCGCTGCAGGCCATATCAGGGAGGTCCAGTACCCTTAGTGGCTAGCCAATGTCGTGCTGGTGAAGAAGAGCAATGGCAAATGGCGCATGTGCGTCGATTTCACCGATCTGAACAAGGCTTGCCCAAAGGATTCGTATCCTTTGCCAAGCATAGACGCCCTGGTTGACAGTGCTGCAGGGTGTAAGTTGCTGAGTTTCCTGGATGCCTTCTCGGGGTACAACTAGATAAAGATGCATCCCATGGATGAAGAGAAGACCGCCTTCATGACCGAGAGATCGTGCTACTGCTACAAGGTGATGCCTTTCGGGCTGAAGAACGCAGGGGCCACGTACCAGAGGTTGATGGATCGGGTACTTGCACCAATGTTGGGAAGGAATGTGCAAGCATACGTGGATGACATGGTCGTGACCTCGCCGGAGAAGAGCAAACACGTTGCGGACTTGGAGGAGTTGTTCACTACGATCGCCAAGTTCAGGTTAAAACTGAATCCCGAGAAGTGCATCTTTGGCGTGGAGGCGGGGAAGTTTTTGGGATTTCTCTTGACTGAAAGAGGAATAGAAGCCAACCCTGATAAGTGTGCCGCCATCTTGGCGATGAGGAGCCCGGCTACCGTGAAGGAAGTGCAGCAACTTACAGGTCGGATGGCCGCCCTGTCTCGTTTCGTGTCAGCCAGCGGGGAGAAGGGCCATCCGTATTTTCAGTGTTTAAGGCGAAACAACAAGTTTGCCTGGACGAAGGAGTGTGAAGAGGCTTTCATCAAGCTTAAAGAGTACCTGGCGAGCCCGCCGGTTTTGTGCAAACCGCTGGTGGGGACCCCTCTCAGGTTGTATTTTGCTGTGACTGAGAGGGCGATAAGTGCGGTGCTCGCCCAAGACCAAGATCAGGCCCAAAAGCCTATTTATTTTGTCAGCAAGGTGCTGCAGGGCCCCGAAGTGAGATATCAGGCCTTGGAGAAAGCTGCACTGGCAGTGGTTTTTTCGGCGAGAAGGTTACGCCACTATTTCCACAGCTTCACAATACTGGTGATGACCGACTTGCCCACCCAGAAGGTTCTGAAGAAGCCCGATGTAGCTGGGAGGATGGTGAAGTGGGCGGTGGAACTGTCGGAGTTCGATATCAAGTATGAGCCCCGAGGTCCAATCAAGGGGCAGATTTTCGCAGATTTCGTGGTCGAGCTCTCGTCAGAAGAGACACGAGTTGAGGGGGATGATTTTCGTTGGGTGCTTTCGGTGGATGGATCGTCGAACCAGCAGGGCAGCGGTGCTGGAGTCATCTTGGAAGGGCCCAACGACGTGCTGATTGAACAGTCCCTGAGGTTTGCCTTCAAAGCCAGCAACAACCAAGCGGAGTATGAAGCGCTGATCGCCGGAATCTTGCTGGCCAAGGAGATGGGAGCTAGGGTGCTAATGGCTAAGAGTGACTCGTTGTTAGTCACGGGGCAAGTAACAGGCGAGTTCCAGGCCAAGGATCCACAAATGGCGGCTTACCTGGAGTATGTACAGGAGTTGAAGGGTTCCTTTGTCTCCTTTGAAGTGGTGCATGTGCCCAGAGAGCAGAATGCCCGAGCTGACTTGCTAGCTAAGCTTGCCAGTTCAAGCAAGGGGGGTAGGCAGAGGACGGTGATCCAAGAAACTCTGAAGACACCCAGAGCATTTGTGGCAGATCACCTGGTTCTTCAGATAAGCAAGTCGACGGAGAAGGCGGCAAGGAGTCACAGGTCTTTAACTCAGGAGACCTTGAGATCGCCAAGAATAAGAGCATGTCGGGGAGAGAAGGTAAACATGACGCAGGTCTGCACTACCCATGAGCCAGACACCTGGGTAACACAGTACAAGCGATGCCTGGCAGATGGCCTTCTCCCGTTAGATCTGACGGAGGCTAGGAAGATAAAGAAGAATTCTAGCAAGTTCACAATGATTGACGGCGAGTTGTATAGGTTTGGGTTCACACATCCACTCCTGGAATGTGTGCACGGAGAGAAATGTACAAGAATCATGGCCGAGCTCCATGAAGGGATATGTGGAAGCCACGTCGGGGGTCGAGCTCTGGCCGCAAGAACCCTCCGTGCAGGTTACTATTGGCCTACAATGAGAGAAGACTGCAAGAAGTATGCACAGTGTTGCAAGCAATGTCAGCAGCACGCCGATTGGCATAAGGCGCCTCCCGAGGAGTTGAAGTCGATTTACAGCCCTTGGCCGTTTCATACATGGGGAATCGATATTCTGGGACCTTTTCCATTGGCGATCAGGCAGATGAAGTACTTGGTGGTGGCAATTGAATATTTCACCAAGTGGATCGAAGCAGAACCAGTGGCCCAGATCACCGCGCACAAGATCGAGAGCTTTGTGTGGAAGAACATCGTGTGCCGATTTGGTGTGCCCAAGCGCCTGGTGTCAGATAACGGGACTCAGTTTGCAAGTCACCTGTTGAAGAAGCTGTGCGAAGGGGTGGGAATTCAACAAGCCTGAAGAGTAAGAAGTGGCGTCCAAGTCAAGGATGCTCCAGATGGTGACACGTGTACAGCTGGATGCGAGCCACGTGTCCAGATGTGTAACTGCCTGGAGAGAGAAAGTGCGCAGGTATATAAGAGATTCTAACGAACTTCTGAGGTACGCACGTTTAGATTACTTCTTTACGCTTGCGAGTTTTGAGTACGCTGAGAGAGAATTTTGCACGGTTCCTTAGAGTTCTTGAGTTTTCTCTTAGTATTTGGTGGTTCAGTCGCTGACTTGGGCGTCGGAGCGTGATCGGCCGCAGCGGCGCCGTTATGTCTTTTGCAGGTTCTTGAGGCGAATCACAGTGAAGGACGGAGGCTAACAAAGCGCAGAAGTCAATCCAGGTTTGACGAGGCAAGGTTCTTGCGTCCCGGTCAACAGGCAGGATCACTCTTCCTCTTCATTGCATTGCATTGCTGCGTATTGAACTGCCTGGGACTGTTTATGTTTCTGCATTTCTGTGTTCTTCTGCTCCTCCGTTCTTCTCCGTTCCCTTCTCCTTCTTTCTGGGTTTTCTCGCGTGGGTGGCATTTTTCTAGGGTTTTATCCCCTTTTCTGCCTTGACATCACTTGCCAAACCCCTTTTCCTTTCCTCTTTCTCCAGTTATTTATCCTTTATTTATCCGCACCATGGTGCGCCCAAACTCAAAGTCTAGTTCTCCCCCCAAGACTCCCAAGACCAACTATAAAGCCTTCTACTCATGGACCCCCGACGAGCTTTTAAGCGAGTGCACCACTCTGACGACCATGAAAGACTTGGAGAACCATCGCGGTGATCCCAACCTGTACAACTTTAATGCTTTTTGTCGCACCCATGATGCGCATATTTCCGTCCCGGCAGGCTTGGGGAACCCGTTTGCGTAGATGACAGACCTAGGAAGGGGAACCCTTTCTTTTTCATGTACCAAACGGTATTTAAACGCATCGGGGTGCGCCTGCCGTTCACGCCCTTCGAGAGGGAACTTCTCACAGAGATCAACACAGCCCCCGCCCAGCTCCACCCCAACAGTGATCATCGTAACTCACGATCGCACCACAGAATCGAATGAGGGGAGCACACCTCCGAATGGAATCGAAGCAGGGAAGCGCACCACAGAATCCAACCAGGGGAGCAATCCTCGTATCAGAAACCCTAAATCAAAAATTCGAAATCCCCAATTTGAATAACCTAAACCCTAATTCAGTATTCACCAAAGTAATGTAAGGACAATCCACGTAACTTACACGTGTCTGCCACATAAGCACCACTTAACACTGTTTGGTGATATTTAACAGAAAGGACCATTTTGAATACATTTTAAAAAACTTAGGGACCAAATTGAATTTTTTAAAAACCACTGTACCAAATTGACTATTGGCTATAAATATAGGGACGAAAAAGGTAATTAAACCAAAAAAATAATAAAACATCTAAAATAAATTATTATTAGGCTATCATTTGAACTCATGCGACAACAGTGTCTTTTTTAGAACAAATTTAATATTTATTAATAAAAATAAATTTTATATTATAAAATATACTAATTTTATGTATTGTTCCTACCGGTTGACCTAGTGCAAGAGCGTTGCCTCGTCACGATCTTCCTCACCAGCTTCACGCCACGTGCCCTTCAAGTCCACACCACAAAAGCCTATCTGGGAACCTGAAAAACACACGGTGGCGCCTCTGCGGCCGGTGGCGCTCCGACGCTCAAGTCAGTGACACGAACACCCAAAACTCAGAGAAAAACATACTTTGTAGAACCGTACTAAAGTGCACACAACCCTAGCAATGAGCCGTAATGAAAAACGTACCTCTGCAAATTCTGTTAAGTTTACCTTTATAGCTAGGTTTTTTCTCTCTCCAGGCCGTTATGCTTTGGACGCGTGGCTCGCATCCAACCCTGCACGTGTCATTATCTGGGCTGGGGTAGCAGGTAGTACCCAACCCTACACGTGTCATCATCTGAGCTACGATAACCCGAGCGTCATTTCTATGTAGCATCCAACCCTACACGTGTCATCATCTGGGTTGGGGTAACAGGTAGCATCCAACCCTACACGTGTCGTCATTTGGGTTGGGGCAACTTGAGGACCATTTCTATGTAGCATGCAGTTACGCGACCAAGTCCCCTATTCAAGGTGCAACCTAGCACGTAACACGCTCTGGAACGCCACCTAACAAGGCGAGTATCGGATGCAACAAAGTACGCCATCTCTGTGATATCATTTGTCGCAGGTGCCACCTTCCTCTTTGCCACGCCATGCATGTTCTAACTGAAAGGAACTCGCCAAACGAATGTCCACTCTGGGAATCCCGTCGTCGAGGAGCAAGCTGTTTACTCCAACTCATTTAACCTTCACGCCTCATGTTGGCGTAACAATCATCTTGACTGAACTCTCACACTTGAACTTCCTCGCCTGAACTCCCAACAGCTTCAACTGAGTTTACTGGGAAATCCGGCGATGTGCTTCTAGCGGCGATGTCAGACCACCTGATCTTCCGTTATCTAACACGACGACGACACCAACCTGGCGACAACCGACGATGTGCTTCTTGCGGCGACAACCGATCATGTGCATTGCAGAACGCCACTCCTCCAAACGGCGACCATGTACACTTCTGAACCATCCCTCTTTCTCTATCCACGTGTCCTGTTGAACACGACATCATACGTCATCACACCCGGTGACCTGGTCGGTACACAAGCCCCCCATTCTTGAGCTGTGATTTGATCAGCGAAAAGACTAAAGAGTTGAAATTTCGGCGACCTACGTGGCACCACGCGTTGGCGCTCATACTGTACACTGATTTGACATTTCACCAACCCCCTCGATCGCGCGACACGTGGACGCATCAACGACCATTACTCATTGCCGTTTGCGCTTCTCGCAACGTTCGAAATTCTTAAAACCTTCGCGCCACTTCACTGTTTCATTATCTTCTTCTTCACTCCAAACCCCCTGAATACTCCAGAGAAAATACTCCAGCGAACGCTCCGTCCCCTTAATCACCATCTTTCTGAACGCTCTTCTGATCATCTAAAGGTAACTTTTTTATCACTTCTACTAATATTTGTTGCATTTCAATCGGTTTGCATCATCCATTAACTGTCTGGAGCATACGTTGTGGGATGTTTTCTCTGTTTTTGCTTTTCTTTTCTGCGTTTAGGGTTTCTGAACCTTTTCTCTGCGAGCCCCCCTTGTTCTTCTATCTCCTTCCCTACTGTTGAGTCTCTCCGCTTACAAACTCTCATATCTTCCCTTTTCGTCTTCTTGCAGCTTCTTCGATGGCTCGCTCAAAATTACACCAAACCCTCCTCCATCTCCTCGCAACCCTCCGACGAACACCCGTAGGGCAAACCCCTCCTCCTCCCGCGACCCCCCAAGGGACCCCAACGTCCCTTCGAGCCAGGCCGTGAGACCCGCGCTTTCTCAACCCAACCAAGCGCAGCCAAACCCACCCCACACCAACGCAGCTGTGAGGCCCCTTCCCAACTACAAGCAATTATATTCGTGGGCCTCCGCAACCCTGTTGGGTGAGACTTCATCCATCAACTCTGAACGCGATATCCTCCGTCTCAAGAAAGGTGACCAAACTCACCTTTCTTTCAACAAGGAACACGATGACAAAGTATCTGTGCACCCTTGCCCTCCCGGTGAGCCTATCTGCACTGATAACCAGGGGAGCGACGACGGCCCCTTCTGCTTCATCTACGCCACCATGTTCGAGAAAGTGAAACTCCGATTCCCCTTCACCCGTTTCGAGAGGGAGCTCCTGACCGAGCTGGATATAGCCCCCGCCCAGCTTCATCCCAACAGCTGGGCGTTCGTCCGGGCCTACCAAATCGTATGTGCACACTTGGGGCATCCGGCCTCAGTGGACGTGTTCCTCTACCTGTTCGAGGCTAAGAACCCGGGCGATCGTTTATGGGTTAGCCTCAACGGGGTCGCCAGGAGGTCTATCCTTTCCATCTTCCAGCAATCTTATAAGGACTGGAAGGGAAAGTTCGTTCGTGTTTGCTGCAACGACCGAGACCCCTCCCTCCTCGACGGGTTTCCCTTGTACTGGGTGAACAAGGGAAAGAAAGAGTCGATCTTCAGGAAGGCCAGGGAGCCGGAAAAAATGGGGGAGCTCGACAAGGACTTGTGCAACTTCTGGAAGAGAGTTGCCTCTTCCAACGTGACTCTACCTACTTCATCCATCATCGCCTACGAGTTTCACGAAGGCCAGCTGGATGTTCACATAGGTTTGTCCCTAAGTCCTTGGGTTTCCCTTGTTTACACTTGCATCGCCCTGCCTTCACCTGATGTTGCCTTTCTGATTTGCGAATGGTTTTATCTTTCCCCATGCATCGTCACTCACTGCTTATCTTCCTGTGCATTGCTAACTGCCTGTGCATTATTAACTGTCGAACCTTTGTACTGGTTGGTAACTGTTGGCCTCTTTATGCAAATATGATGCTGGGGAAGGATAGGATGGCTGAGCTACGCTCTATAGCCAAGCTCCACAGTCTCGCGGCGGGCTCCCAAACTGTTCCGAACTCTGTTGCAGAGATCGCAGCTGCCCAAGGCCAATCTCCGCCAGTCGGCCCACCCGCTGCCGCTGCTCTTCCAGCCCTCCAGCGTAAGAAACTGCCACTCAAAAAGGCTAAGAGAAAAGCCCCCAGGGTGGTGTCGGACGAAGAGGCAGACGAAAGCACCAAGGATGGGCTAGTCTGCAAGAGGAGGAGGAGGGCTGCGATCGAGCCCCCAGCAACTGAGAGTGTCGTCCCAGACTTCGTCGAGAAGCCCCCAGCGCCTCCACGCGTTCGAGTCCGCTGGGGACGTTCTTGCTTCAAACGCCTCAGTCGCTGAAGCTGTGCCTGAACAACTTGCCGATACACAAGCCTCTTCTCAACCCGCCGAAGAACTTCTCGCCTCATCACCACGCCTCAAGACTCCCCTTGCCATCCAACCTTGCGAGGGTGGTGGTGAGCACCAACCCCCACCTCCTCCTCCAACACCGGGCCTCCCAACTTCCCTCCAAGAAGCCTTGAGAACTTTCAATGTGCGCCTACACGCCATGGCCGACGAGTGCCTCCCTCAAATCGTCACCGAAGGGCTGCAGGGCTCCTTGGAGAAACTTGAGCTTGATTGTCGCATCCATCAGGAGGTGGCAAGCACCGCGAGAGCCGAGGCCGAGAAGATCAAGTGCGACATGATGATGCAAGGCCTCGAGTTCTTGCGGGTTGAAAACGCTCTCAAAGACGAGCTTCAAAGCGTGCGCAAGGACAATAAAGAACTGCGCAAGAAACTTCATGACAAACTTCAGGACGCCGTCGAGTTGGAGAACATAATCGTCCCTCTGAGGGAGAAAATTGCCACGTTGGAGGAGGCAAAGAAAACCGACGCCCAAAAGATGGCCAACCTAGAGAAGAGGTCGATTGAGAGGGAGACTCTTCTGGGTAAAGTCGAACAAGATCGGGATAAGGCAACCAAAGAGCTGAGCGAAACGGCCACCGAGCTTGCTCGAGTTCGTGAAGAGAACAACGAATTCAAGAAGAAATTCGATGAACTTGAAGTCACCCGAGTTCGCGAAGAGAACAACAGGTTCAAGACAAAGATCGACGACCTTCAGCTTGAGGCTGTCCAAGTTCTTACTTCCGGCTTTGGAGCAGCTTTGGAGCAGTTCGCCTGTAAATTTCCCGATCTTGACCTTTCGGAGTTTTCGGTGTACAATGAAGTGGTGGATGGCAAGATCATGCCACCGACTTAACTATCGCTTCCATCTGCCACTTCTACTTTACTGCCTTTGAAAACTCTTGTATTTGATCTTGACTTGTATGTAATAGTTTTCCTTCTGCTCGAATTATTTGATATACATGTGTATATATTTATGACTTCTAATTTTATCTGTTGTGCGATTAACTAGCTCGACTGGCTGGCTTTTACTCAGTCTGATTAACTTAGCACAAACTGGCGCTTAATTCTCTAGAAATCAACTTAACTTAAGCAAAACGGTTAGTCTGTGGCAATAACGTTTAACGCGAAACCACTTACTTGGCAATAAGGGCGTGGGTCGATCTTAATATCTGCAATCCCATTCGCCCGATCTGCCGAAGGACAAGCTAATTTCTACGTTATCGCCCAAAACTTCGCTGATCTGGCTCTCGCCGCGTAATGATCTTTCTATTTCAATCCCAAGCCATAGGTTTTCGGCAACACCGTTTCCCTTTAACTGCAAATGTCCCCTGCGGGACCATCACATGGCTCCACCTTTGCTCATCTGGAAGGAGAGCTGCCTTCCGGATCTTCCTCTACCTTCCCTGAGTTCTTGACTTGAGATAGCTTAAACCATTGTTCCCTCATCTGGGGGTAGAGCCGCCTTTCGGATCCTTCTCTACCTCCCGGAGTTCTTAACCTGAGATAGCTTAAACCATTGTTCCCTCATCTGGGGGTAGAGCCGCCTTTCGGATCCTTCTCTACCTCCCTGAGTTTTAGAACAATGATTTAGGTGGTGAGGTGTCCTCTGCGAACTTCCCCCGACCACCCTTTAACTTCTAATTTAGTTGGTCTTACTAGGTCAATATTGGTGTTTCACTCGAGGGAAAGGAGTTTTTTCTCCAACCCTCCTTTCCCATACTTAAGATTATTAACACCCCTGACTTTTCAGCTTCATCCTGCCTGAACTCACTCGAGGGTGAGAAGGACTTTTTCTGATGCCTCGACTTGTCCAGGGGTTACATCTCCTCCCCCCTTGGGTGTGTTGAGGGCTTTCAACTTGCCTCAATTTGCTCACGCAAAGAGGTCTTTTGATCTGCTCTTGCCTGCACTCGCTCAGGGCGAGGAGGGCTTTTACTCTTTTCTCGCCTACACTCGCTCGAAGCGAGGAGGTCTTTTTAAATCTCTTTCTCGCCTACACTCGCTCGAGGCGAGGATGTCTTTTTAAATCTTTTTCTCGCCTACACTCGCTCAAGGCGAGGAGGTCTTTTTAAATCTTTTCTCGCCTGGTGGCAGTCGGAAAATTTGATACTTGTGCCTCCGATCGCCGGTTGGCGATGAGGACTTAAAACTTGAACTTGCACCTCCGATCGCCGGGTGGCGATGAGGGTTTAACACTTCATGTTTCGAAAATTTTGTACTGGATGCATGCAATTTGGATTTACCATTGTTTAAAACTACGCAAGGGCCATAAAATCTCTCCCCACAAGCTTGAAAAACAAACAGCATGCAAACTTAATAACTGGGAAACTTCGATAAACTTCGAAACCTTCTTTATTGGGTGGCCTCATTAAAAACCCTCCTTAGGGAAAAAAGAGTGCCCCCTTGAAAAATTGTTTAAACTGATACATCTTAAATTGTTTGAGTTAATTGCTACTTACAATGCCTTAACTGTAGTAAAACTTGAGATGGGTGGCGTTCCAAGTGCGAGGAATCGCCCCTCCTTCCAGCGTCTCCAAGCGGTAGGCGTCGTTTCCGAGTGCTTCGGTTATTCTGAATGGTCCTGTCCACTTGGGTGACAATTTGTTTTCCATCTCGTACTGGTGGGCCTTCCTCATCACCAGGTCGCCATCCCTGAACTGCCTCGGCTTTATCTTGGAATTGTACTTACGCTCAACTCTTCTCTTTACTGCCTCGGCCTTCACCCGTGCTTCCTCCCTGACCTCTTCCAGCAAATCCAAGTTCATTCTCCTTTCTTCGTTCGAGTCTTCCGCCACGAAGTTCTGGAATCTCGGCGAGCTTTCCTGGATTTTGACTGGAATCATCGCATCACATCCATACACTAAACTAAACGGGGTTTCGTAGGTTCCCGATTGCTCAGTGGTATGATATGCCCACACTATGCGGGGAACTTCCTCAGCCCAAGACCCCTTGGCCTTTTCCAACCTCTTCTTCAATCCTCTCAGCAGAACCCGATTAGCGGACTCCACTTGCCCATTCGTTTGCGGGTGTTCCACGGAAGCAAACACCTGTTGTGTCCCGATGTCCTTGCACAGCTTCTTCAACAGGTGGCTTGCGAACTGAGTCCCGTTGTCCGATACTAGACGCTTGGGCACGCCAAAACGGCACACAATACTCTTCCACACGAAACTCTGGATTTTGTGCGCGGTGATCTGGGCTACTGGTTCTGCCTCAATCCATTTCGTGAAGTATTCGATCGCCACGACCAAATACTTCATTTGCCTGATCGCCAACGGGAAAGGTCACAGAATTTCGATTCCCCACGTGTGGAACGGCCAGGGGCTGTAGATTGACTTCAACTCTTCTGGGGGCGCCTTGTGCCAATCGGCATGCTGCTGGCATTGCTTGCAGCGCTGGGCATATCTCTTGCAATCTTCCCTCATCGTGGGCCAGTAATAGCCTGCACGGACAGTCCTTGTCGCCAGAGCTCGACCCCCAATGTGGCTCCCACAAATCCCTTCATGGAGCTCGGCCATAATTCTCGTGCACTTCTCTCCGTGTACACATACAAGAAGAGGGTGTGTAAATCCGAACCTGTACAGCTCGCCGTCAATGAGGGTAAACTTGCTGGAGCTCTTCTTTATCTTTCTAGCTTCCGTGGAGTCCATTGGAAGCGCGCCATCTGCCAAGTAGCGCTGGTATGGCGTTATCCACGTATCTGGCTCGTGGATAGCGCAAACTTGCATCGTTCTTACCTCTTTCGCTGGGTGCACCCTGACCCTCAGCGTCCTCAAGGTCTCCTGCGTTAGAGATCTATGGCCTCAAGGTCCTCTGTCTGCCCCCCTTGCCCGAACTGACAAGCTTGGCTAGAAAGTCAGCTCGGGCATTCTGCTCTCTTGGCATATGCACCACTTCAAACAAAACGAAAGATCTCCTTAGCTCTTGCACGTACTCCAGGTAGGCTTCCATCTGCGGATCTTTGGCTTGGAACTCGCCAGTTACCTGCCCAGTGACCAACAGCGAATCACTCTTGGCCATCAGCACCTTCGCCTCCATCTCCTTTGCCAACAGGATACCGGCGATCAAAGCCTCATACTCTGCTTGATTGTTGCTTGCTTTGAAAGCAAACCTCAGTGATTGCTCTATCAACACACCGTTGGGTCCCTCCAAAATAACCCCAGCCCCGCTGCCCAGCTGGTTAGACGACCCATCCACCGAGAGCACCCAACGAAAGTCATCCTTGGCGTTTTGCGCTGTTTCGGAAGACAGCTCGACCACGAAATCAGCGAAGATTTGCCCCTTGATCAGTCCCCGGGGCTCGTACTTGATGTCGAATTCCGACAGCTCCACCGCCCACTTCACCATTCTTCCAGCTACATCTGGTTTCTTCAAAACCTTTTGGATGGGTAAGTCGGTCATTACCAACACTGTAAAGCTTTGGAAGTAATGACGCAGTCTCCTCGCCGAAAATACAACCGCCAGCGCCGCCTTTTCCAAGGCCTGATACCTCACTTTTGGGCCTTGCAGCACCTTGCTAACAAAATAGATGGGTTTCTGGACCTGATCTTGATCCTGGACGAGCACCGCGCTTATTGCTCTCTCAGTTATGGCAAAGTACAGCCTGAGGGGCGTTGCTGCTTGAGGTTTGCATAGAACTGGCGGGCTCGCCAAGTATTCTTTGAGCTTTATGAAAGCTTCTTCACACTCCCTCGTCCAAACAAACCTGTTGTTCCTCTTCAAGCATTGGAAGTATGGGTGGCCCTTCTCTCCACTGGCAGATACAAATCGGGACAGAGCGGCCATCCGTCCCGTGAGCTGCTGCACTTCCTTCACGGTTGCGGGACTCCTCATCGCCAATATGGCGGCACATTTTTGGGGTTGGCCTTGATTCCCCTCTCCGACAAGAGAAATCCCAGAAATTTCCCCACCTCCACGCTGAAAACACACTTCTCAGGATTCAGTTTCAGCTTGTACCTGGCTATGGTAACGAACAACTCTTCCAAATCGGCGACGTGCTTGCTCTTTTCTAGGGACGTCACGACCATGTCGTCAACATATGCCTGCACATTCGTCCCGAGCATAGGTGCGAGCACCTTGTCCTTAGCCTTTGGTACGTGGCCCCTGCGTTCTTCAGCCCGAAGGGCATCACCTTGTAGCAATAGCATGACCTTTCCGTCATGAAAGCAGTCTTTTCCTCGTCCATGGGATGCATTTTGAGTAACTTGCACCCTGATGCACTGTCTACCATGGCGTCTATACTCGGCAAAGGATAAGAATCCTTTGGGCAGGCCTTATTCAGATCTGTGAAGTCAACACACATCCGCCATTTTCCGCTACTCTTCTTGACCAGAACGACATTGGCAAGCCATTCTGGATATTGGATCTCCCTGATGTGGCCTACTGCGAGGAGTTTCTGCGTTTCATCCTTGATCGCCTGCCTTTTTTCCTCGTTGAACTTTCTCCTTCTCTGGCGGATGGGCCTGACTTGGGGATCCATTGCCAAGCGATGGCACAAAAAATCGGGGTCGATTCCCGGCATGTCTAAAGCGGACCACGCAAATGCATCCAAGTGTCTACTTATCACCTTGGCGATTTGGTTTTGTGTCTCGCTGTCTAAGGCTTTCCCTAGTTTAAACGTCTTACCGTTAATCTTCTTCTCAAGCCATTCCTCCACTGGCTGAGGCTTCTTTTCGCTGGCGATCAGCGCCCTTGCAATACCTGCTTCCCTGGTGGTCTCCGAGCAGTTTCTCTCTCCCTCCACCCGGGCGGCGCTCTCGGACCTCGCCTCGATATCCTCTATTGGGACGTCGCCCTCGGCGGCCACCTCCAACGCCGTATCTAGCACTCGCGGGGTTTCCCGCGCAGGCTCCGCGCCAGGGGGAGGCGTTGTGGTTACGTGGCATACAGACCTCTTGTTCTTGAGGCTGTTTTCGTAACACTTCTTCGCCTCCTTTTGGTCAGAACAGATGGTGATGATCAAACCCTCCATAGACGGTAGTTTGACCTTCATGTGCCTTGTTGAAGGCACAGCTCCCGTCCTGTTGAGCGTTGGCCTTCCCAACAGTATGTTGTATGCCGACGGAGCGTTTACCACAAGATACCTGATCTTCTTTGTTCGTGAGGCCAAACCATCTGTGAAGGTCGTCCTTAACTCAATATACCCCCTTACCTCCACTTGATCGCCGGCGAAACCGTACAAGCAGCCCCCGTATGGCCTCAGTTGGTCGGGGGACAATTGTAACTTTTCAAAAGTCGGCCAAAACATTACATCTGCCGAGCTTCCTTGGTCGACCAGCACCCGGTGGACGGTCCTTCCCGCCGTGACAAGAGAGATCACAATAGGATCGTTGTCGTGAGGCACAACGTCCCTAAGGTCTCCTTTGGTGAATGTGATGTCCACATCGGGCGAGTGATCCTCGAAAACTTCCACCGACATCACCGACCTTGCGTACTTCTTGCGCTGCGATGCAGTACAACCTCCTCCCGAGAATCCACCAGCTATGTGTGGATCTCACCGTGAATGGGCACCTCGTGCTGTTGTCCTTCGTTGCCCGCCGGTTGGGAACTTGTTGATTGGCCCGCTTGCTTTTCCAGCAAGTAATCTTTCAGGAATCCACACTTGACCAACTCGGCGAGTTGGTATCCCAAAGCCAAACACGAGTTGATGGAGTGGCCAAAGCTCTTGTGGAACTCACACCACGCGTCCGGTTTTAGGCCCAAAACCTTTTTTGTTGTCTTCTCAGGCACCTTGAGTCTGGCAGCAATATTCGGGATGGCAATCAGATCAGCCAACCCCATCACGAACTCATACCTTGGTGGGCGATTAGTCTCTCTAGGCCGCCCCGGCCCCTTCCCCTTATTCTTCTTAATAAGGATGACACATCCTTTGGTCCCTCTTCCCCGCCGCTGCCTCCATTACTCTTTGCGGCTGGACCCTCGTCTGGGCGCGCAGCTTAGCTGGGGCCACGTTTCCCCTTTTCTCGGAGACTTCGCTTTCAGCGGTGATGTGAGGCACGGCACGTCGCCGGATTTCAGCAAACATGGCGGGGTGACTCCTGATAAGCGACTCACTAAAGGGTCCGGGCAACACACCATTCTTGAAGGCATGTACAAACATTTCCTCGTCTTTACCTGGCAAGCGGACTATCTGAGCTCCGAATCTGTTCAGGAAATCCTTCAGGGACTCCCCTTGGTACTGCCTCACGTCGAACAGGTCGTAAGACACCAATGGTGGTGACTTGGTTGTTATTACGCGTGGAGGACCTCACAGCATCGTGACCCCACTTGGGGGTATTTCCTCACGTGAGTCCTCCTTCCCGGGAGTGCATCTGCGCAAGGGGTGACTTTTCGGGTGCCAACTCATGCCCCCAAACCTCTAGTCACTCACTGTGAGAGCGTATCTACCTTCCTCTCGTACCCTGCACCTGGCTGCCCCCGGGTATGACCCTTCTAATGAGTCGTAACTATCCCAAGGGCTTCTCTGGGGCGACATAGGCACTTCACGAGTCAGATTGCTCTCCACTGGCGCTATTACTATGGCCTTGAAGCCACCTTTCTCTTCTCTTTATTGCTACCCCGGGTTATCAGGGTTTGAGGCCTTCCCATGGCGTCACTCCCTCCATGGTCTTTCCTACCCATGGGTATCGGGGAGCAACACTGTGATTGCCTAGCTCTTGTGTCATTTTACCTTGGCGACGCCTACCAAGCGACGCCTTATCTTGGCGACGCTTCCTCTTAGCGACGCCCCGCCTTGGCGATGTTTGCACTTGGCGTTGCCTCACCTAGGCGACGCCTTATGTTGACTTTGACCTCGACGTTGACTTTGACCTTGACTTTGTCAATGCCCGGCTACGGGACGGTACACAAGCCCCCCAGTCTTAAGCTGATGACTTGTCTTCAGCGAAAAGACTAAGGCCTCGCCTACGCCATCCACGTGGCACCTTGGTAACGTGTCATTTCCCAACTATTGACGCGACATTCTCTGAACCCTTGGGGTGCCCTTAATGGCTGATTGGACATCCTCTGAAGCGGGGAAAGTAACACCTTTTGGGGCCACGTTTAATCGCGTGCCACGTGGCTCATCATGCGGCCAGCCTCAAAAGTCTCTTGCCCTCCCCTTGAGCGCCTAATCCTTTGACATGCGGCTCAATCACACGGTCCTCGATTAGCGCCTCTTGGGTTGCAAATGTAACGTTTAAGTTACCCAAAACCCCGCGCTCAAAACCACTGTTTCATCCACTTTCTCTGCATTTCCGCACTGTTCATCTCCTTCAAGCTCTTTCTCTGCAATCTCTGCTCTTTCCTTCGTGCTTCCGTTCCTTCCCCACTTCGACACCCAAAGGTATGATCTTTCTACCTCCATGACTCTTCTTCTTCGTCACATTGCATTGCTGTGTATTGAACTGCCTGGGACTGTTTATGTTTCTGCATTTCTGCATTCTTTCGCTCCTCCGTTCCGTTACGCTCTCTTCTCCCCTTTCTTGGGTTTCTTCGCGTGGGTGGCATTTTCTAGGGTTTCTCTTCCACTTTCTGCCATGACATCGCTTGTTAAAACCCTTTTCCTTTCTTCTTTCTTCAGCTATTTATCCGCATCATGGTGCGCTCGAAAACGAAGTCCAGTTCTCCTCCAAAGACCAACTACAAGGCCTTCTATAAATGGGCCTCCGACGATCTCTTAAACGAATGCACCACCCTGACAACCTTTCAGGACCTGGAGAACCATCGGGGTGACCCTCATTTATACAATTTCAACGCTTTCTGTCGTACCCACGATGCCCATATCTTCGTTCGCCCCGGAAGACCAGGGGAACCTGTCTGTGTGGACGACAGGCCCAGGAGTGGGGCCCCTTTTTTCTTTATGTACCAAACTGTGTTCAAGCGTGTTGGTGTGCGCCTTCCATTTACACCCTTCGAGAGGGAACTCCTCACGGAGATCAATACGGCCCCCACCCAGCTACATCCCAATAATTGGGCCTTTGTTCGGGCCTTTCAAATTCTTTGCAGATACGTAGGCGTTCTTCCTTATGTGGACGCCTTTCTACATTTCTTCGAGGTGAAGAAACAAGGGAAAAGCCTCTGGGTGAGCTTTTCCGGGATCGCTGGCAGGATCCTCCTTTCCCTCTTCCAGAACTCGTACAAAGGCTGGAAAGGGAAATTCTTTAGGGTATGCTGCGCCAAACAGGACCCCACAGCCTTGGATGGCTTCCCACTATACTGGACAGAGCATCCCAAGCTACTCAAGCCCAAGGCCCTGCATGAGCTGTCCTCTGCTGATAGGGGGGTATGTGGGGCCTTGGCTGGCCTGGGGATCGTTTTTGACACGCTGAAGCTCATAGCGTGTGAATACAACGCCCACACCCTGTCCACTTATTTTGGTAGGGAGGCTCGTTTCTTGTTGCCCTTTTTTATCTGTGTTTTATTGCATCGTGCTTGCTTGTTGGCCTCCTCCACCTGTTTCCCTCGTTGCTAAGTGTTTATCTGTACTCTTTACATTTCATTTACCTGCGTGCCTTGTGGCTAACTGCATCGACAGTGGGATTGGCATTCTGTGATTTGCATGTTTAACTAACACCTTGTGTTTGGTCTGGTGTGGCTTTAACCTCTGTTCTTTGGTTTGTCTGGATTTAGGATCAGTGATGGATTCCTCTAAGAGGATGGTCTTGGCGAAAGCACTGAAGGCTGCTCGTGCTGCCAAGGCTGGCGCCTCCACCGCCCCCACTACCAATCCAAGCCTCCCGTTATCCTTGCCATCGCCAACACCAACCTCCACCGAAACTCCACTAGGCCCATGTTCACCACCTCCACATAGCCCCCAAACACTTCAAACACCCAATTCACCTCCACCCATCGTCGCGGTCCCACTGGCTGTGGCCTCATCACCTGCTCCAGCCCCCCTTGACAAAGGGAAAAGGGTGTTGGAGATTCTCTCCGATGACGAAGACTCTGACGGTGGGCTAGTCTTCAAGAGGAGAAAGGCTGCTAGGGTTCCCATCCCACCAGCAGCATCACCCCAGGGGGGGGATTCCTTCAGGGACAACCCCCCTAGTGCTATCTCTCCCCCTCCCACAATAGTCCAAGAGGAAAGAGGCGAAGGGGCCGAATCTGCTCCACCTCTACCACCAGCAAAGGTCTCTGCTGCTCCTGCCTCCGTCTCTGCCGCCCCCGATCTTATTGCCATACCTCCCCCCATCATGCATCTGATGAGGGGCTTCAACGGAGGATTGATGCCAGAAGGCTCCGACAGGAGGGAAGGAATGCCCTTCTACTTGGGAGCCTTCTTGGCCGTGGCCCTTGACTGGCGTGCCCAAGCTAGAAATGCTGCTTCGCACACACAAGCCCTCCAGGCCCTGAAAGAAGAAATGGCCGCTCTGAAGGAGGAGAAAGAAGCTTTGGGACGCCAAAATGTGGTCCATCAAGCTTCTCTGAAGTTGGCCTAAGAGGCCAAGGAGAAGACTGAAAGGCAGCTGGGCAAGGCGATGGAGTTTCAGGCCGACTTCTATGTCCGGGAAGTGTCTCTCCAGGTTCAAATAACAGATCTCCAGGACATGGCTGAGGCCTCCGAGGAGCTTCAGAAGGACTTGGAGGACCAATGCTACGAGCAGGCGGACAGACTGGAGTGGATGGAGGAGGAGATGGCTACCAAGGCCAAGGCATTGGACCTTCTCCAGGTTGACCATGACAAGCTGCAAACTGTGGTCAACCGGCTCCGAGTGGAGAAAGAGGCTCTGGAGAAGCAGGTGGCTTCCAGGAACTCTGCACTGGAGGAAGGCGAAGCCCCTTTCCCAGCCCGCAGAGCTCGAGTAAGTCGTGTCCTCTTTTCTCGGTTTATTTTCGAACCTGCACCAAGGGAGATAAATGTGTCAGAGATACCATGAGGCAAGACATGCACGTACAGAGAACACAACAAAGGCCGGAGTTTCTAGGGCAGTGACTCTTACATATGTACTTTTCGAGAGCCCCAGCGTTGAACTCCAGGCTGATGAAGGGTTTGGTTTTGAGGGCCCTCGTCTCTCTCACCCAGTACAGCGGAAACCCATCCAGAGCGTCGGGAACAAGGTCAGTACGGCAGATCTTGAAGAACCGGCCTTTCCACCCGGAGAACGAGCTTTGGAAGGGTGTGAAGAGAACTCTCCCGGGTACATTACTGAGAGTTACCCAGAGGTTGTGTCTCTGCCTCTTCACCTCAAAGAAGTGAAGAAAGAGGTCAACCGAGGGTGCACAACCCAGAAACCGGAAGAGAATGTCGAAGGCTTTGACAAAGGCCTAGCTGTTGGGGTATAACTGGGCCGGAGCAATGTTGATCTCCGACAGCAGTTCCTTCTCGAACCAGAAGAAGGGTAGGTGCACTCCGATGGTCTTGAACACCACCTGGTAAAAGTAAAAGAAAGGGACCCCTTCGTTTTCCTTATTACGATGTAAAGAAACGCTAAAAAGAGATAACGCGGTTCAGTAAGAAACGAACCCACCACCTTGGTGTTTAGACACCTCGAGGGGAGACGCGGGGGCGCCTCCCTCGGGCGTGGGCACCAAGGACAGAAAGGAAGTTCGGAGGAGTGGAGAGCCAGGTGCCTTGGTGCAGATACATGCCAGATAGGAGAAGCGCTATCCTTCAGGAAACCTTCTCCTTGGGCGTAAACGCCAAGTCCCTGGTCATCTTGGTGTTTAGACACACTGGGGACGAAACGACACTACTTTCAGCAGGCCTCTCCTCGGGCATGGGCACCAAGTGCAAGAGATAAGGACTGGTTGCCTTGGTGTTTAGACACACTGGGGACGAAATGACACTTCTTCTAGCAGGCCTCTCCTCGGGTGTGGGCACCAAGTGCAACTTTGTCTCAGTGTCTAGACACACTGAGGACGAAACGACCCTGCTTTCAGCAGGCCTCTCCTCGAGTGTGGGCACCAAGTACGAGTAAGTAGGCTTCGGCCAAGATAAGTCCTCCTTCGCCTTTGAGCGATGTCGAGGCCAATAACACCTTCGGGGGTAGGCGCTCAAGGCCACGAAGGTTAAGCGAAGATCAAGTTAAGAGATTGTTACGAGTTAAGAAAAGGAAGGATCCTACCCGCGATCCCGGAGAAGCTCACCCAAAAGCTTTTCCCCTGTTTCTTCACCTCGAAGAAGTGTAAGAAGAATTTGGAAGGCCCGAACGAATGCCCAGCTGTTGGGATGTAACTGGGGGCTGTGTTGATTTCTGTAAGAAGTTCCCTCTCGATGTGTTTAAATACCGTTTGATACAGGAAGAAGAAAGGATCCCCTTTCCTGGGTCTGTCATCCACGCAAACAGGTTCCCAGGCCTGCCGGGACGAACAGAAATATGCGCATCATGGGTGCGGCAGAAAGCATTAAAATTGTACAAGTGAGGATCACCGCGATGGTTCTCCAAGTCCGGAATGGTTGTCAGAGTGGTGCATTCGCTTAAAAGCTCGTCAGGGGCCCATGAATAGAAGGCTTTATAGTCGGTCTTGGGAGGAGAACCGAACCTTGATTTCGGGCGCACCATGATGCGGATAAATAACTGGAGAAAGAGGAAAGGAAAAGGGTTTTAAATGGGGACAAAACCCAGAAAGGAGGAGCGGAAGAACACAGAAATGCAGAAACATAAACAGTCCCAGGCAGTTCAATAGGCAGCGATGCAATGCAACGAAGAAGAAGAGTCATGGAGATGGAAAAATCATACCTTTGATGTCGAGGTGTGGAAGGAAGGAAAGCGCGAAGGAAAGAGCAGAAGTTGCAGAGAAAAGGCTCGAAGGCAATGAACAGTGCAGAAACGCAGAGAGAGAGAATGGATGACCAATCAGAAACGCGATTAAGCGTGGCCCCAAAAGGTGTTACCTTCCCCGCTTCAGAGGATGACCAATCAGCCATTAATTAAGGGCACCCCATGGAGGCATGGATGGATGGAGGGAGGGATGGATGGATGGAGGGAGGGATGGATGGAGGCATGGATGGATGAATGAATGGATGGATGAATGGATGGATGGATGAATGAATGGATGGATGGATGGATGAATGGATGGATGAATGATAGGGGGCAGAAACAAAACAAGGCTCGCTGAAGCAAACCAAAAGGAAAAGGAAACTTGCATTTTGGCCCGACATTAATTTTGAAAAATTCATTAAAAATAGGTAAAAAATGATTTTTGATCCAAATTTTTTCGTGGTAACTCCACTGAGGGTACATTTGACGTCGGAGTCCCGACACGTCGGAAAACAAGTACAGATCTCGAGTTGCAGAGGATTTTTTGCGGAAAACTTCAAACGGCCATAACTTTTGATGGGGAAGTCGGATGGAGACGCGTAAAAAAGGAAAGTTGTCGGAAACGGGGCAAGGAACGCAGCCGCCAATTCCCGGAGGGGATTGGCCGCACCAAAATTCCAAAAATCCATCGTTTACTATTTGTTTTTTATTTTTTTGTGCTTTTTTGGCATTTTTCAGGGTCTTCCGGGTCTCCGTTCCCGTACTTACACTTGTCAGAAAATTCTGAAATTTTGCATGACGTTTGCTAACATAAATTAGAAATTTTTGAAACCATTACTGTGTTATTTCATTCACAAATTTCTCAGATATCCACTTTTTCACCATTTCTAGTATCACTGTAGTCTCACGTGGTGATATGGATGGTCGAATTGTTACCCAAGCAGTGAGTGCGTGTGCAATACACTGCCCAGCCATCATAAGGACTTGGACAGTAGCCATCCAAGCCATGGGGGCTCGATACATCCACAGTAATACCAAAAATTGGGATGGATGGACCACCAACTTTCCAGATCTATAAAGGAACTGCTGCTTAAAAAATGTGGGATGAATGGTCTCGTCTTAATTTATAAAACTGGTTAAAAATATAAACTTTTGCTAATACAAAAACTTAATTAAAAAAGAAACTAAAAAATAGGCAAATGGCTGCACTCGAGCGCACGACACAAGGGTGGGTTGGGTGGTTAGTAAGCGGAAGCGGCGCTTGACCACTAAGCCGAAGAGTATAATGAGTTGCATCTGTGCAAATAACATCTAATATATTATTCAAAAGTACATATTATAAAAGAAAAATCGACCAACCCAACCAATCATACACTCACTCCCTTCCCTTCAGTGAAAAGGTCAATGATGAAAATTCCAAATAATTGTTTTCCACCTCTAGTATATGCTATGCTATAAATCCTTGAGGTAGACTGCCTACGATTAAAGTGATTTAATGCATAATATTCTTGGTCCGTGTTTCAAGACGGGCCGAATGGGGAGCCCACAGGCCGACGCCCGGAGCGCACACGTGCCGAAGCACGCCATGAGGCGCGCGCTGCCGTCCACAATCGCAGCGATGACGTCTCCACGAGCATATCAAGAGCCCGGGCTTGGGCCACCGCTGCAATCCGCGTCGGTCAATGTCCCGAGTCGATCGGCGGACCGGCTCACACCGTTCCACATCCGACCGGGACACATCGCCGGCCCCCATCCGCTTCCCTCCCGACAATTTCAAGCACTCTTTGACTCTCTTTTCAAAGTCCTTTTCATCTTTCCCTCGCGGTACTTGTTCGCTATCGGTCTCTCGCCAGTATTTAGCCTTGGACGGAATTGTCCCGCGTGTGCCGCCCTGCCCGTTGCTTGCTTGCTAGCTTGCTTGGACATGGCGGAACACGTGCGTGACTTCGGGGTCCTCCGAGACCTCCACCGCGTGGTGGAAGCCCGGACGGAAACACTCTTTGCAACCACACGAGGATGCCTTTCGTAGGTAGGCAGCACAGGGAACGTCGTCTCTCGCCCGGGGAACCCGGGTGCCAACGAGGGGGATGCGTGTCTGACCGTTCGATGCACGGGGCATGGAGCCAGCCGACAACAACATCCTCAACACAACTCACCACACCCTCGCCTCTTCGCAAGACACCACACCACCGGACGGTCCACCCCCCGCTCGCACTTGGCGAGTGAGCAAATGGAAACATCAGGTGACCCAGTGTCCGCATCGCTAGGTATGGAAAAGAACTTCCGCGTGTCCCGTGCGTGCAACAAACTTCTCTGCCCGTGCCCACCGAGTTCCAGCACGTTTCATCAGTGTTTCTAATCCCCGACACCGCCCGCGAGGATGGTGTTGATGGAGAAGCCACACGGATGAACCGACGCCTTCGCTTTCCTTAGAAGTGATAGTCGCACGCACCCTCAGTGGTGGTCGTGGTGGTCCCGAGTGGCGGTCTTGGTGTATCCGTGTGTTTGTGGATTTGCGTGGCACAAATCTTCCCCGATCGCACCGGGCCACAGTTCCAACCCGTCTCATCCGTGCTTCTTCTCCAGCACGACCACCGTGGCGGATCGCCAGGATGCTCGTGAGGGAGAAGCCACGCGGATGAGGCCGTGCCTTCCCTGTGGTGGCCGCGCGCTACTGGACCGAGAGTAATAAAGCCCTCATATCAACCACATGACCCTGGGCGTAACCAGCACAAATGTGAGCCCAAGCGGACGCTGACTGATGACATTACTTCCCCCCCGCCCGGCAGCAAGCCAGACATGATGGCCCCTTCCCCGCGAACGGTTGGAAGCCATACCCCCTTCGTGATGCTCACAAGTCTTCGAATAAGCCACCCAACGATTTGCGTGGCACAAATCTTCCCCGATCGCACCGGGCCACAGTTCCAACCCGTCTCATCCGTGCTTCTTCTCCAGCACGACCACCGTGGCGGATCGCCAGGATGCTCGTGAGGGAGAAGCCACGCGGATGAGGCCGTGCCTTCCCTGTGGTGGCCGCGCGCTACTGGACCGAGAGTAATAAAGCCCTCAATATCAACCACATGACCCTGGGCGTAACCAGCACAAATGTGAGCCCAAGCGGACGCTGACTGATGACATTACCCCCCCGGCCGGCAGCAAGCCAGACATGATGGCCCCTTCCCCGCGAACGGTTGGAAGCCATACCCCCTTCGTGATGCTCACAAGTCTAGAAATGAGCCACACAACGAAAATCCCACCAGCGTGCCACAAAAATCCACATAACAGATTCACATTTTTTCCCACCGGGTCAGTCGGCCGGAACCGACGGCGGCCACCACCGTGCCGCCGCCCACAACGGGTGACACCAACCCAAGTTGGTGGATCACCCATGTGTGGGCGTTTTGACTTGCCCCACCACAAAGCAAGCCAAAACAGGGGGGAATGAAGGGACCGCACCAGAATTTTCCATGGTGCAAGAGCTGGCTGCATTGAGGAACACCCCCCCCCTATAATAGCTAAATATGCAAAAGCCACTTTTGTACAAGTAGATACACTTTTTTTGAGTAGACATAAGTTCTGTTTTGGGACCTAGAGAACGAATTTTCACGAGATTTTTTGCAGGGATCCTCATAAAAATGGTACAACATTGCCTGCAAAAAATTAGAATTTTTCGACATGGGGAAGTATTTTTTTTATTTTTCCAAAGACCCGAAATGTGGAAAATCGGGAAAAATGGAAAAACGTATCTAGACACCGTATTTTTGCGTGATTTTTTCCAGTCCATCCCATAATAATATCAAGAAGGTGCCCACCAAGTTTCGTTAGGATTGGCCAAGGTTTCGAATTTTCATGAATTTTTTTCAAAACCCTCTATTTTCCAACATTTCAAAAATTCAAAACCACATCAAGATGGCTTGGTTTTGATACCAAACTTTCTAGACCTCATTCTGCATGCATTTGTGACACTTTCCAACCAACAAAACTCAAAAACCACCACTTTGAAAATTTCATGATTCTTGGCACACCACCAAGTCACAAAATCAAGCCAAAACACCAAAATCTTGGAACTTGGCTATGCACCAACCATGCCAAGATCAATTCCTTTTGATCCCAAACTTCTCCCACATCACTTTGAAGGCATTTGTGAGGATTGAGTCCAGCCACTTTTCCAAAACCATGATTTTCGTTTTTCACCAAAATCACCACCAAGTCACAAAATCAAGCCAAAAATCCAAAATCATGGAACTTGGCTATGCACCAACCATGCCAAGATCAATTCCTTTTGATCCCAAACTTCTCCCACATCACTTTGAAGGCATTTGTGAGGATTGAGTCCAGCCACTTTTCCAAAACCAACATTTTCGTTTTTCACCAAAATCACCACC